>NW_022631663.1:0-37531 GCF_010015895.1 Lontra canadensis
AGAAGAAGAAGAAGAAGAAGAAGAAGAAGAAGAAGAAGAAGGAGAAGAAGAACCAGTGTTAATGTGAGAATGAATTCAGGTGAGGAAATCTGAAGTTAAGGAAAGGGTTAGAAGACTATCTGTATCATAGCAAGCCATGATAAGGGTCCACGAAGTGGTAAGAGCTGCCAGTAGGAATAAGGAGGGGATGAGTTTGAGATTTGAAATGACAAATTTAAGGTGGAAGAGGCAAAGAAGGGAAGAATCAGGGATGACTAGCAATTTTCCAGTTGGAGAAACAACATGGATGGTGGCCCCTCTGTTAAATATAACAGGAAGAAGTGAAGATGTGGGGGGAAAGTAGGAAGAATGGGGAAGATGCTGAGTTCAGTTTTTTTTTATGTTAAGTTTGGGGCGCCTGTGGAACCTCCAGTAGAGGTTCCCATCAGGTAGGGGGAGGTCAGTCTGGACTGAGAAGACAGCTGAGGGCTGAAGATGTGGTTTCAGGAAACTTCTGCATATAGGTGGCAATTGAAGACATGAAAAAGAATAAGGTCAACCTGGGAAGTTGTTCAGTGAGCATGGAGGTAGCCTGAGAACAGAGCTCTGATGA
This sequence comes from Lontra canadensis, assembly GCF_010015895.1. Lineage (NCBI taxonomy): Eukaryota > Metazoa > Chordata > Mammalia > Carnivora > Mustelidae > Lontra > Lontra canadensis. Next base: position 593 of record NW_022631663.1, read on the forward strand.
AAACCAACATTCAAGGAGGAATAAAGGAAAACCACCCACAGACGAGAATAAATTGGGATAGTTTGGGGGAGAAGCAAGGATTAAACAGTGTTTCTTAAAAATAGCAACAAGGAGTTCATTAGGGACTTCAGAAGAGAATTTCAGCGCTACATATGGGCAGCAGCCAGATTAGTTTAGAATAGTGAATTAAGGGCAGAGGCAGAGAATGTGGACTATGAAACTAGACCATGAGAGAGAGGAGACTCTCTCCTGGATGCCACCAGGAGAGGAATGTGGCTACACCAAGGTGTTTTTATTTTACCGTTTTGTGATAGAAGATGTTTCTCTCCCTAGAGGAAAGAGACACTAAAATAAAGACTGGAAAGCATAAGCCAGAGGAAATAATAAATGGGTGAGGTTTCAGAAAAGGCTATACAGAATGGGAGAAGAGGGTGCAGGGAGTGGATCTGGAGTTAAACAGAGAGAAGAACATCGCTTCTTCGAAGGAAAAGCTTTGAGTGGATGCAAATGTTAATGTATGTGGGGGAAGGGACAGGAAGTTGAGGGCCTTCTCCTGCATCACCAGTTTTCTCTGTGATATGGTCTGAGTCATCTTAGGAAGGGGAGCATCTAGAAGGCCCCATCGTTGCAATCTCTTCATTGGGTCACACGAGGAATGTGACAACCTTGTGATCAGAGTCTGATATTTAAAATGCACAACCTTCTGGGGCCAGAGCTGCTAAAGGATCCCCTCTGTTCTGAATAACTTCAGAGGTGAACTTCACTGTGTGGGGATGAGACTCCACTGGGAGATACCAAACGATTTAGCTGGAAGGCAGCAAATGGGGCAGTGGGAGGGCAGAGGGGAGGAGACAGGGGGGTAGTTGCCTCCCAGAAACACCAGGCCCCAAAGAGTGTCAGAGTTCCAAAGGATTTCTAAAAAAGATGAATCCTGATATAACTAGTCAGGTGAAGAAGAAGGCTTGTGTAGAAACATGTTCATCCCCATCATCCAGAGCTGAGTATTACACACTGAAAGAATTTTAGAATTTATTTTGCTGAAGTTAAATACCTGTCAATAAACTTAAATTTAGACCCATTTAAAATTGAAGGCAATTTTCTGGTTTTGTGTGCCAATAGCAATTGAAGAGCTAATCTTTAGGTAAGACTTCCTGCATTTATTTTGGTAGAAGTTCTATTTACCTAAGGTATTGATAACGAATGTTATAACATTATTAAAACTTGTTAGCTATACATTTAAGGCCTTCCTAAGCCTGTCAGTGTCATTTTCCTTTTATTCAACCTTATCTGCACAAGCCCTTCTCTAGTCAAACGGGTCTATTCAAATACAGTTGTATTTCCTTTTGTGGTAAAACCTACTCTACCTTGCCTAAAATCCTTTCCCCGCTCCTACTTTTCTGGATCATATCCACCCTCAAGACACAGATGGTATTTCTTCTCCTTCACCATGAAGTCATTGGGAACTCTTTCTTATAATGATGTCTTCTGTGAACCTCCACAGCAGGCATTGCTTACATTAGTCTTCCAGTGCCTGCAAACATCACCTTTATCATAATTTTTTTTTTAATCTGGGTCTAGCCTCCAATTCGATTTGTAAACTCAGTATAACTAAAGTCCTTTCCTATGCTTCTTTGTATTCCCTCCCTCCCCATCACTACTCTGCAATATTATCTCCAAAGTCTCCACCCCAGACAACAATCCTCTCTGTATCCCCAGATCTTGTCCCCTTCTTCCTACCACAAATGTTCTCCTGCTTCATCCTTTTTGCGTCATCCTTCCCTGCATTTTCTCTCAATCTATCATTCCCTTCTTTTTGTTTCCTTTTCTAGACAATCTGGATCATGTGGTTCACCTCTTAGACCATACTGTTGTCAACATTATCAGCTTCCTTCTTGTTCAAAGTCATCCACCCAGTAGAATACCCAGATTTAATTCACCCGACCATCATCCACCTCCACTGCTGTGTCCAGATTGCTGAAGTCCCCTGAGCATCAGCACTGGGGTCTCCTGTCACAATGATTTACTGCCATCTTCCCATTTCTCTCCAGTCACCTATTTCTCCTACCCCACACTATAACCCTTCCAAAATGTCTCCACTCTCCTTTAGTCACTAGCTCCACCAATACTCCTCTCACTCATAAGAGAGGTTGGTTCACCTTATAATTCACAGAAAAAATAAAAACTATTCAGCCTCATCTCCCATAACATCGGTCCTCTCTTCTCTGAATAAATCTATTTATTCCGTATTATTGCTTTTCTTCAATCCCAATGAATGAATAATTTCCTTTTCAACCAGAATTAATGATTATATATATATATATATATATATAATATTGTGTATTATCATCCTCTGCTTCCTCAAGAACCTTGTTTTTTCTCCCTCTCCTTCCTATATCTTCAACACCTCACTCTCTACCATTCTTCTCCCTAAGCTTATGAACATGGCCTAAGGTGCCCATATTTTTTTTAGAAAGAGAGAGAATGAAGCTCTCCCTTGATTCTATGTCTCATTTATCTATGGCCGCATATTTGTATCCACTTATGGCCATGCTACATGAAGAGTGGTCTATACACACTGTCCCTAATCTCTTACTTCCATATTTACTGTGTATCACTGCAAAGCCACTTCAGAACCTTGTGTTCCATTGGAACACATGGAGTGACTCATGCAAATAGCACCAACAACATCTAAAGGAATATTTAGCCTTTGCTTTTCCTGATTTCAGTATCTAACACTGTTGACTATTCTCCATCTCTCTCCCATTTTTCAGAAATCCACACCTGCTGGTTTTTTGTCTTTTTCTCTGGCCATCCTATTTTAGGCCCTATCTGGTTCCCTCTTCTTAGATATTTCTAAGGATCGTGTCCTCAATTCTCTTCTTTTGTATTATATAATTTACAACTCTGATGGCAGGTTGGAATTACTCAGAGACTTATTTGTAATTATTAATGCTTAGTCCTCATTCCCAGAGGTTTTTATTCATTTGATCTGGAGTAATTCATACATCAATATTAAAGTGAAATAGGGATGCCTGGGTGGCACAGTTGTTTAAGTGTCTGACTCTGGTTTCAGCACTGAGATCTCGGGGTGGTGAGATGGAGCCCCATGTGGGCTCTGCGCTTAGTGGGAAGTCTACTTGGGAGTCTCTCTCCGTCTCCCTCTGTCCATCCCACCAGTGTTCTCTCTCTCTGCCTCTCTCTTCCTTCTGTCCCAAAATAAATAAGTCTTAAAAAAAAAAAAAGTAAAATAAAATAAAAATAAGTGTCACCAGTGATTGTGGTGCACAACTATACCAAAGAACCACTGCTCTATAGAGTTGTCTTGTATAATTCTATCCATTTCCATAACTGCTTCCTATCCATTGTCAAGTTTAGGTTAACCAGCACAAGAGGGGAAGAAAATCCTGGATGATCATGTCACAGAGAGAATATGAATAGATAGACTATACTGCAAAATAGTTTTAAAGCCCATTTCTTCAGAAAGACTCATTTTAAATACTCAGGGACACATTTATCATTCTAGACATCATCCAGAAGTGTTCATACAAGGGCAGTGGTTTAAGATTACATTATTTAAAGAAAATTGATCCAAAATCTCAAAGCTGTCTTCCTCATATTGCTGTCTATCAGAGCTGAGATCTTCCCTTGATCAGATACGAAGACAAGGATTACACACAATCCATCGCACTCTGAACACATTCTCTTCTCTACTTTTTAAAAGGTCCAGTGACTGCTGCCATAGAAAAGCTCATGTCCACGGCTCATCTCATTTTCGCTGGTTGACCCCTGCCCTTCACTGCCATTGCCTTTTCCCACATTGCCATTTTCCTTCCTCCCACATCGTAATTCTTTTTCTCTCAAAGCTTACAGATGGTAGAGTCAAAATACTCATTTAAAAAAAACAAAACAAAACAAAACAAAAGCAAACACAAAAAAACAAACTTTCTGGCCTCAAAAAACATGATTTGCAGTTTGCGTTCACACCCACAGGATGACAGTTGTCCCTTGCCAGCCTTGTAGCCTCATGTCTGTTTGGTAAGAAAGAAGGGTTTCCAAACTGTAATAACCACTTTGTAAGCTGTTGTAGCCTCCAGATGATAAATATCGTCTAAAATACTGCTTCACGGAAATTGTGTTTTTTCAATAAATACACTGTTAAACGTCTTTTAAAACCACATTTAATACACAACCTACAAAAAGTATATCTTGATCACTACGTATGTTTAGGGTTTCCAAATCTACAGCTCTGTCTCAAATTCTTCGTAACAGTTTCAGACTGTCCTGCCAAAGATCTGCTGAAAAATCCGCCTGGTTACTCACTCCATGGCTGTCTCACACTTCAAATGTCCAAAATTGAATCCATCAATCTCCATCATCCTTTCTCCAGAACCTGACTCTGGAGACTCTCTCCTCCAGACTCTCTCTTTTGGAGATTTTCACAACTAGCTCCTTGCTGGCCCCCTAGCCAGACCTTGCCCATGCGCAGGGCCCTACATGGGTCTCTGCTCCTTTGCTAGTATCCTCCCTCCCTGGCACTCTATCTCCTCATCTCATATGGAAGAGGGTGAGGGATACAGAGAGAAGACAGAAATTATTTTTCATTATTGTTTCACTGTTGCTGTTATTACTATAATTACTATTTATTTTAAACAGGCACATTCACTTTAGCCTTCTAGTAACTTCCTACTGAAATGAATACAAAATCAAAATCTACCACAGCCTACCTGACCCCACAGGAGTGGATCCCTTTCTGTTTCTAAGATCCTCTTTTCCCTTTCTTACCCTCACTCACTTATAGTCCCATAGGCCTTCTTACCATTTCTTGAACATTCCAAGCTTGTTCCTGACTTGGGAGACTTTCCACCATTGATACTCCTTCTGTACGGAATACTCTACCTCAGCCTTTGTAAGGCTGGTACCTTCTTGCCCTTCTGGTCTTAACCCAAAGACTTTGCCTCAAAGAGTACCTCCCTGTCCATAAACCTAATTAAAGCCAATGCCCCATCACGATCACAATAGCTTATTTTGCTGTCTTTATAAAGTATATTACCCTCTGAAATTATTACACTGGTTAACTTTCTTGGTTTTTGTCTGTCTCCCTTCAAGAAAATTTTAACACCCTCTGAAGAGCAGCTCTGCCTCTCTTGCTCACAGCTCCACTCCAGGACTCCACCTCCAGGAGCTAAAACAGTGCTGGAGCAGAGTAATGCTCAGTCATTTGTAAATGTTAAATAATAATGATAAATACTAAGCTGTCCACTAAACATGAAAAGGTACATTCCAAACATTTATTGGAGGACAGGGGGGAGGGAACATCAAGAGAAATACTAATTTGGAGAATGTAGCAGAATCCCTAGAGGGGTTTCTGTTAGAATCCCCAGAGGGATGATTTGGGTTGGAGTCAAGGTTGGCAGAAAATAGCCAATTTGTAGGAAGTCATGGGGACGAAGACAGAACAAATTTTCAGCAATTGTTTTGAAATCCACCTGACCCAACTCTGAGTCCCTGGATAGGAACCACTGGGTCAGGAAGCACGTGTTCATGGTGTGCCTTTCATCATTTATTTGCACCACACCACACTGCCTCACAAGAGGAGGCATACAAATGTACGTTAAAGAGTCAAATTACTACACCAGGTGTGGTGCAAAGACCCAGACCTTAGGTCATTAACCAGCTTTGTGACCTCGGGGAGGAACTATACATCCTACTCTGCTGACACATCTGTCTCCTGCCCTTCAAACCAGCTAGGACACCAAACTATTCTTCTGGGGTAGGATTTGAAAATGCTGCCCTTCTTGAATTGGCTGCTCTTAGATTTAGCCCAAACTCGATTTCTTTCCACAATACCCCTTATTATTTGTTTATAACATTTTTTTTTTTTTTTCCTCCTTAGGCCAGATCTTCCTTAAGGTCTTGTTCAGGTCTACATCTTATCTTCCACCCCCAACTTCTTATCCCTACCTACTCCCAAACCTATCCCTTCACTATTATGCAAAATAAAAAAATGTTTGTTAAAATGTTCCCCAAAACTTTCTGGAAAACAGAGTAGTAATATGTATCAAGTTCTTTAAAAATAAGTATATTCTTTGTTTCAATTATTCTTTTAGAACCCTAATCTTAATTAGTAATTCCAAATGAAAACAAGAATATATGTGCAAAGGTGTTCAATCCAGTGCATCATTAATTGCAAAACAAAACAAAACAAGGGATGCCTGGGTGGCTCAGTTGTTTAGCAGTCTGCCTTCAGCTTGGGTCGTGATCTCAGGATCCTGGGATCGAATCCCACATCGGGCTCCTGCTCAGTGGGAAGCCCACCTCTCCCTCTGTCCTCCTTCCTGCTTGTGTGCTTTCTCTCTCTCTGTCTCTCTCAAATAAATAAATAAAATGTTTTTAAAAATAATAATAAGGCAAAGCAATGAAACAACACAATCACCAAGAGCTGAGGGCTGAGTAATTCAGAGAAATAGCCAATGGTAGAAGATTTACATATTCAAATATATGATATTCGAATTCTTTACATTCTTGTAAAGTGAAGTTTTTATAAACAGGGAAATAAAACATACTACTAAGTGAAGAAATCAAGTTTTAAAACACAATACACATTATTATTCCAGTTGCACAGTAGTATAAGCACACACACACGACTGAAAATATAGTGAAATGTTAACCGTGAATATTCTTGGAGTGAGATTATGCATGATTATTTCTCTTTTAAATCCTTTTCTATATTTTCAGCTTCTATAATGTACATTCATTACTGCCTAATAATCAGAAGAAAAACGTCTTAAAATTTTGCTGATTAGTGAACTGATGAATTAAAAAAATTGGTATCAAACTAGTTTAACTTTAAAATGGGACTAATAATACTATTTCCCTTCCCACGTTCTCCTGTGTGAAGTTTAATGGAAACATCATTACACTTTGCACTCTGATCGTTAGTATTAGTTTCCTCCATAGGTTAGTGACATTTTAAAGAAAAAATGATGATGTCTTATATTTCTTTCAGATTGGTAAATTCCAGTGCACATAGCCAATAAAGAGATGTTTAAAAATTATGATTTACAAAGATTAATTTTTGAACTCTGAAATTCACAGTAATACAAATCAGTGCTCATGTACAGACATTACAAAAGAAGAAGGAACAGAGCTAGATTTGTTGAGAGCATGTTAAATGTCAGATAATTTACATTTGTTTACTGGGAACTATTGTAGGAGGCAGGGATTATTAACCTTGCTTTACAGTTTGAGGGTGTTGAGACTTGGAAAAGTAACTTCACTAAAATCACTGAAGTAAATTATATTCCAAAACTCTCCGAATGCTCTGCTTCCAGTGGCCCCTTCCCTACACGAAGTTCCACAATCCATCATTGACTCACGCTTAGCCTCCGGCCTCGTTTAAGCCAATGAGCAGAAATACCACATTGTTGACCATGAGTCCTCTTTACCCCCCTCCCATGGGGCCAACAATGTCCTCAATAACAAAATACAGGCTGCATCCTTATTCTGGTTTCTGGAATAAAGAAACCATGGAGCAAAGACATAGCCAACCCAATAAAACATGTAACGTGAGTGAGCAATAAATCTTTGTGGTAAACTACTGAGACGGGGCAGCTGTATATCCTAATCTAACCTCTGCTGACAAAGACTCACTAGCAACTGGTGAGGACAAAATGCAAACCCAAGTCTGTTTGACTCCAATGTCCATGCTTTTTTCATGACATCACTCTACTTTATGTTTTCAATTTTTTTTGATGAAAATTATTTTTATGCTGAGAAAGAATCTATAATAAAACAATAGCTTCTGTGGACCAGGGATGATTTCTAAATGCAAAACTGAAATGGCTAGCATTTTGTTTCCCCATGATCCCTCTATCTTCTATTACACGACAAGTAATTTCAAAGATTGAATCTAATACCCTGGACATTGTCACTCATGCTTCCTGACTGACACCTTGATAAGATTTCATGTGCTGGTTAGCTTTATCACCTACGTGTTCCTATAGAAAACCCACATCCAAGGGAATCCCTGCCTTTCTGCTTTGGAAAGATTAATTGAGCTCATGGGTATGTGCCATTTTTTTTTTTTTTTGAACCATTTTCTTTTTTTTCTTTCTTTTTTTTTTTTTTTTTTTGCGAACCATTTCTGTGGTTGAGGAAATAGGCTTTTTTAAGGCTTCTGCTTTTGCCTTGGCACACCATGGGTGGGAACGTCTCAGTCGTGTACCACTCGAGAAGGCTCAGACCTATCAGAAAGCCATTCCTAAAGCAATGGGGGTTCATCTCCTACTGGGCATTGTTATTTGCTGCCATGGAGACTCAAACCTTTGGCAGCTCCTACTGGCCTTTCTATAGGATATTAGAAAATTCCTGGCAAGCTCACCTTTACTATTTCAGAAGTCTAGAACTAAAAGTTAGTTTCTAACTGCTCACAGTTAGAGCAATAAAATTGATGATCAAACCTAGTCAAACTCATTAAGTTTTGACCTTGGGTCCCAAGAGCACCCACGTGAATATTAATACACGACCATGCTATCTCCTTTTTAAAGCAGCCTGGAGCCCCCAAATTAGCCCTTGGTTGTTCATCAGTCTGGAGCACAACTGAGGTCTCAGTGATTTTTATACCCAGTGTCTCTGACACATCTCTTATTTTTTCATGTAAAATTCCAGTCTTCCTTAACATGACATCCTTGTCCCCAAGATGTATCCCCAGCTGGAAAGTATCCCCAGCAAAATTTTCCTGTGCATTCTGGAACAAGTTCAATCCATGGGACACAACATAACCTTTCCCAGGCTTCTCATGGAAAATCAGCAAGCCCAGGAACATCTCCTGGCCCCACCATTATTTCGACTACTTCTGGATGATACTATCTTGATAAAGGTGCTGTCTCCTCATGTATTGAAATTATATGGCCCTCAAGACACTGAAATATGGCTGTGTTCCCATCCTCTCTAAGCTAGGGATCTGAATCAATATGCCACCATCAACTATCTTTATTTCTATCCACCCACCCCTCCTAGGAATGATGAACAAGCTATCTCCCCACAAAAACCATAAAGTAAGCTACACTCAGGTCTCATCACCACCTAAACCACTACTTCAGGTTATCCTCACTGAGGACCAACACCCATTTCCCTTGTAACTCTTATTTCTTTACAATATCTTATTAGTTTTCTTTCATTTATGCTCAGAGGGCTCTATGGAAGTACAATTTACATGCAGCAGCATCAAAACCTTAGGTATACAGCTTGATGAAATTGTATATACTTCAGTGTAGCTTGGTCAAGATAGAAAATATTTCCACAACTCCAGAAAGTTTCTTCAGTCCTTTCACAATCAATAATCCCCATATTCCTCCCACCTCTCCAGGTAATCACTATTCAAAATTCTCTAACCACAGAGGAGTTTGTCATATTGTTGAATTTTATGTAAATAGAATCATACATCTACTTTTTGTGTCAGGATTCTTTTTCTCAAAAATTTTTGAATGTGTTAGCTGAGAAACAGTTATATGCTACAGTTGGCTTATCCATTCTTCTGTCATTGGCCATTGGTTTTTTTTCATCTGAGGCCTATTATAAACAATGCCACCATGAAATTTTTGTAGAATTCTTTTTAAGGATGGATATCTAAAAATGAAGTAGATAAGCCATAGGATATACGTCTTTTTATTAGAACTTGCCAAAGTTTTACAAAATGAGGTACCATTTTATATTCCCAGTGGATACGTGTTCCAGTTGCTCCACATACAGAAAAGTATGTGATGATATTTCATTGTCCTTCCGGTGAATTCCTGAAAGTCCATGAGCCAATCAAATCTGGTCCTATGGCAAGCATAAGTTCCTGTGTTCCTGTGTTCAGGTCAAACAATGATTTTTTTAAATTGAGATAAAATTGACAAATAACATATTTGTATGATGATGATTTTTATATGCTTATAGGCTTCTAAACACTGGAAGCTCAAGATGGATTTTCCTTTTCAGATATCAGAAAAAGAAATTACAGTAAAAGTTTGGAATCCTTTATCCAAATGAAAGTGTTCTATGTGGGTTGCTACTGTTGTGCATGCCTGAAGGAGAAGTTTTTCATTCTGTCTTGACATTTTTATTACTTGATTGCTCATTTTCAGAATCCCTCACGCTTGAAGGGTATTTTGTGTTTTCACACATCCATTGGCTCTCTCATCGCAGCCTGTATAAGTTAGGGAGATAAAAGTATTATCATCCTGTCTGGAACTTCATGGTTGGCACTGGGTGTTGAGCAAAAATAGCAGCCACGATAATGAAGTTTCCCAGAGGAGCACCAGCATGTGAGGCTCACTGTTGGGCCTGAGCTGAGACTATATTCCAGGTCAGCACCAGAATTAAAGTCAAAGAGATTTCATACCCAGAGACGTAGTCCCTAGAGCCTCCACTGCCCCTCAACACACCTCACATGTGCAACAGTGTTGATGACACAGATGTCATGTGCTCTTTGCCTCAGCTAGGTATTTCATAAGCAGCTGGACCCAGGCCCAAATCCATCGCTGGAAGGTGTTGACACTGAGAGAGGGAATCATTTCTTGAGAGTTTGTTTCATAATCAATACACGGGCACCACCCCTCCACTGGAAATCTGTGTATACCAGGGAAATACATCCTCGGGTTCCTTTTACTCTGCTGTTTTTATAGTAGCTGCATTCAAAGCTAATTGGGATGCATGATTTTGACCATTATAGTCCTCGGATGGTTTTCTTTTTTTTTTATCTTCTCTGCGTTCCAAATACCTTGCAGTCACAGGCATTTGCCCAGGATCTTGTTGGTGGCCCAAGATGCAGCTGTAACCACTGCTGACAATGATTTTGATTCTTCCTTGAGTCACTTGCTTTCCAACCCTCCTTGGAGTTTTCTCAAAGTAACAATGAGAATTTCTTAAAACTACTTGAGGGCATAGCCTAAGTGATTCCCGAGGAGAATATTCAGGACACATACACGTTCTCCGCCCACCCACTCAGAGCTGCTTGACCTTTGAGAGCATCCGTTTTCTCTGAAAAATGAAATTCATAATATTTCCTCTTGGGATAGCTGTGAAAAGTGAAAAGACTAGTCAATGTGAAAGTCCTTTATTAATTTTAAGGCGTGGCAAAATATTTTTTGTTACCCTTAAAAAGAGAAAAGCCAAAATGAGTGCATGGGGCAGGATATGACTAAGTGTCTGCATCTGAATGTATGCATAAGATGTGTGGCATTTCTCTCAAAGGGCTCTGTATTTCATGCAAGAGGGAAAAAAACATGTCCAAAAGAGAGTGTGCTGACAAAAAGTATGTCAAGATGATATTTGAGGGGAGGTGCTACTAAAGCTAAGGATAAAGGCAGAGAAAAGAAAGGACAACTAGAAAAACTGGGAAAACAAAGGCGTCGGTAGAGATGATAACAAATAAAATATAATTGTGCTAATCAGATGTAGCAATAAAACCATTATAAGTATAGGATATCTAACCTCTCCAAGATGCATGTGAAGTGACATGTAGGAAGTATATAAGTCAAAGAACTATGTCAGTTCTCTTTTCAGGTACACCTGATGTTTGTAGAACCTCTCCCTACTTACCACTCAGGCCCTTGTGAAATCAGTTTGAACCTCTGACCCAAGATCCATTCTGGTGATTGAGCTTTAGAACGGTCCATGAGCTACACTTGTTTATCATCCACATCCAGGCGAGGTTCATCCACACTCTGGGCTCTCTTTGTCCTAGTTCCAGTTCACCTCACTGACATTCCAGGGGCACTGTGCTTTCTTTGTCCTCCATCAGCTCAGTAGAATTACACTTGGGAGAAAAAGATCTGAGTTCTAATCTTTAGGATGTATTACTGCTGATTAGAACTTCAGTCATTGGCATGAATTTGGAAGTGACTCTGGTTAACGTTCTCTGGCTTTGTTTACAGTAGGATTTTGTCTACTACAGACATTGTTACACTCCCATTGACAAAGCCTGATGCACAAAAATGCCTACCTTGTAAATGGTCCCATTTAGAAATGTTGCTTGGGTTTTTGAAAAGATTTGCTGTACGATTTCTTTAGGTCTTTTACTGCATTTGAATAAGATTTTATTTATCAATTTTCAAGAACACATCTATCACAGGTAAAGGGAGGGGTATTCCTGCATAAGGAGTGCAGGAAGAATATCTTTAAAAGTTCAAAGGCCCGCTGGGGCACCTGGGTGGAGCGGTCAGTTGGCGTGGCTTCCTCCTGGGTTGTGATCTCAGGGTTATGATCTCAGGGTCATGAGATGGAGCCCTACATGCTCAATGGGAAGTTGAGACTCCATGCTCAATGGGGAGTCTGGTTGAGATTCTCTCTCCCTCTCCCTCTGCCCCTCCTGCTCATGCACTCTGTCTCTCTCTCTCTCTCTCTCTCTGAAATAAATAAGTAAATTGTTTAAAAAAAATTAAAGTTCTGCTTGAAAAGTATAAAAAAAATACCAAATGTTAGTCTTGCTCATAAAGAAGAAAGTGGCCCTGCTTTTTCCCAGGTCTTATTAAAACTCTATGCAAACATGGGACACTACTCCACTGTCCTTTGCCTTCTAGTTGCTCGGACTTGACACCCGATATATCCAGAATCATTTTTTGTTTTTGTTTTGTTTTTAAGTTAAACCCTCTTTCTTAGGGGTGAAAGTAAGAAAGTAGTGCCTAGAGGGAGTCATAAGGTTAAACATTTATTTTGAAACTAGGATGAAAAGAGAGTAGAAGCAGCCCTCAATAATCCATGTTAAAAAGGGGAAAGATTAGTTTACTTAATCCAAAAAGTTTTATTTTAGACACCACATGCAACTTTTTAATTAATTCATTCATGATAAATAATGCTTTTCCTTTCTTGTTAGTACTTTCACCAATTTCTCCTTCCTAAATTTCCATTCAATTTTTGTTTCCTAAGACCCCAGCAGTATTCTATAGACATAAAGGAGTTAGATCACACCTCTTCAACTAATCCATCTAATTACCCAACTCACCCCCAAGCAATGTGCTAACCAGAAAGACAACGTATTTCATTAGTGATTTAACAGTGGTTTGCAGAACTGGATCAACCAGATTCTCCTCTGCCAAGGCCCAGGTTTCTGAATTTCTGTCCTCAACACAGCTCTGTAGGTTAGGGTAATATATCAGAGACATGGAAGCTTAAGCTCATTTCTGACTTCTTCTGCTATACCTTCTCTCTTTCAACAGTCTTTAAACATGTATATATGTTATATGTATATAAACATGTTTATGTTTATACATATACATGTTTATACCTGGGTGGCTCAGTTGGTTAAGCATCTGCCTTTGGCTCAGGTCATGAGCTCAGTGCCCTGGAGTTGAGCCCAGTCTCTGGCTCCCTGCTTGGAGGGGAGCCTGCTTCTGCCTCTGCCTCTGACCCTGATTCATTCTCTCTCTCTCTCTCTCTCTCTCTCTCGGTCAAATAAATAAAATCTTAAAAAAAAAAAAAAAAAAAAAGATTCTCCCATAATTCCCATAATCATTAAAAAAAAAAAAAAAACACAAAACCTTCCCCTTTGACCCCATTCTACCTTTTGGACTACCATTCAAAGTTTTTATTCCTTTTTCCAAATTTATCAGAAGTGCAACATGCATTCTCATTTGCTTGAGAATGCAAGTGAAATCTGACATCTACTTCATTACTTAATTGAAATTTCCTATCGTTCCTCCTAAGGTCACAAGCAACTTCTAAGTGACCACATCCAAAGGATATTTTTCAGTCTACCTGTGGAAAGCAACTTGGTTTAAATACTGTTGTTGACTTCTTGCTTCTTAAAACTCTACTCCCTTGACCCCCGTGCTACCGCACCTTCCTGATTTCCCTTATATTTCTGTGAGTCTTCCTTTTGCCTGTTTTCTCTGCACAACCATTCAATATTGCCCAGATGTATAGGGCTTTATCTCATCATTTTCCATCTATGTTCTGTCCCTTTGTGGTTTTATCTACCCATGTAGTGCAAGGGTTATATGTTTGCTAATAGCTTCCAGATTTTACACTGAAGACTGAGACTCTTATGCTGAACTATAGTCTGGATAACTCCATGAGAATATACAACAAAACTTGAAATTCCACATGTCCAAAGCTGAAATTATCATTTATCTCTTAAATTTTTTCCTATTCTTGTATTTTCTATTTCATTTTTATGGGATTGCCATTCAAACAAATGTTTAATCTAAAAACCTGGGTGTCACTCTTGACTGCCACCTTCCTCAACCCACGCATGTAATCAATGAATTTAAATCTTGGTGATTTTACTTCTAAAATATATCCTTTATTACCCTAATTGCTAGTATTAATACTAAGGTTCTAGTATTAATACTAAGTCTCCCCATCTAGGAAGACTCCTACAGGGTGTGCTAACCTCCTCAACCATCTCATTGACATTCTTCTCACCTTCCACTACCCCCTAGAGTTAGAGCTACAATATCTATCTCTTTAATGGTTCCCTATCTCCTCACAGTGAAGACCAAGCTCCTTTGCATGGAACAGAGCCCCTTGACCATCTCTATGCCTTCATCACTTGCCACTAAATCTCACACCTTTAATTTTTTACCACTCCATCTCAAACTTTATATTTCAGAAAATTCAAAATGCCTGTAGTTTCCCACACAGCATTCAATTTCTTGCCTACATATTTACTTAAGCTGTCTCCATTCCTATCTCTTATCTTCCCCTTACCCCAGCCAACACCCCCTACTGCCTAGCTTTTACTCATCCTTTGAGAATGAGCTCATCGTAATCTCCAAAAGCTTTTCTGAGGGCAACACCCTCCTTTCCACCCCAGGGTAGTTGAACTTCTCTCCTCCAAGACCTCAGATGTGTTATATATCTCTCTCTGTGTACTCATCCTCAGTCTTCAGCATCATACCTGAAAATAACTGGCTCCCATGGATATTTGTTGAATGAATGAGTATGGAGTAACAGGTTGGCTTCCTGCTGACTGGGTTTTTAGCATTGTATCAGTCTAAGATATGATGTCATTTCTTTCCATTGTAGAGGAGGCAGAGAGGAATATGACAAATGATTTTATCACATTTCCTTTTAACAGTTCAGCCTCATGATTTTGTTTGAAATGTTATAGACTTGCAGAATACCAAATGCATCCAGATCTAAATGTGGCCATCAAGTTATATTTCAAAAGCAATAATTTTAAAATAGCTCCTATTGTGGAAACTGTGTGACAAGCTTCCTCTAAAAGAGGACACAGTCAGAAATTGCCTATAGTTTTCATGTCCTTCTGTTACACATTTTCCATAGGCGACACCAATGACTAGGACAAGTTTCCCGTGTGTCTGCTTTCTCTCTGGTCCCCAGTATAGGGGTGGTAATTGATGTGAAACTTGGTTAAAGTTGGTTACCAAAGAGGAGAGAAGGAAAATCTAAAAGCATGGGAACCATCCTTCCAATAATCAAGAGATAACACAGTGCGTTTTTACACTATTTTAGCATTTTTTAACTCCAGAAAAAAAAAAGAACAGTGCTTCCTGTAACTCACAAGTCAGCGCCTGGGCTTTGTCTCACAGGAAGCATCTGGGCGCTGCAGGTCAGAGGCAAGGAAGGTTACAACGGGCAGGTTTCACAGGCAGTGATTAAGTGTGTAGAAACTGGAAGTTTCCGGGAATAGGATGTGAATACTTTTTAAGACAAGAGCAAAGAAGGATAGACAACAGAAGAACTATTGGAAAATATCTGAAAAAGAAACTCAGAGGCTTTAAGAAATAAAAACAAAATAAGTCAGATAATTACTACCCACTGTGTTCAAAAAGGGAATTAGGAGAGTTTTTAACTTAAAAAAAAAAAAAAAAATGACAGAAGGAATACAGCAGTGACCGTGGAGGACACATCTAACATCCTTTGGGAGATGCCCGGGAACAAAGCAATACTAAAAGGGAGAATAATAGCAGTTTTTGTCAAAAAGTTTTCCGATTTTAGAAACAAGAAAGTCCTTAGTTTTGTACCTGCATAATACTTCCTTTGTTAAATCTTGTGTTACATATCACTAATGTTCATTTAAACTTTAAAAATAAAGAATTTTAGGGCGCCTGGGTGCTCAGTGGGTTAAGCCTCTGCCTTCAGCTCAGGTCATGATCTCAGGGTCCTGGGATCAAGTCCCGAATTAGGCTCTCTGCTCAGCAGGGAGCCTGCTTCCCCCTCTCTCTGTCTGCCTGCCTCTCTGCCTACTTGTGACTTTTCTGTCAAAAAAATAAATAAATAAATAAATATTTTAAAAAAGAAAAGAAAAGAAATTTAAAATTGTCTTAAATATTTGATTCTAGATAAGATACAGCTCATTACATTCTTTCACCTATACTGGTTTCTTTTCTAATTTTGCAATATTAGCATTTTGAGATTTATATTCCATTTTCATCCACTGGATATCCTCCAGTCAAAGCACCTCGTGAAACCCAACCTCAAAACTCCCCAGACTCGTGGATCCCTTCAGCTGCCAGAAGGACTCAGCATGCCCTTCATTTTCCATGCCCTTCCTCTGAAGGCATTTGACTCAGTCATTCATATGCCATAAGTTTCTTAAATAACAGTTTCTAAAGACTCAAGTCTTTTTGTAATAGAATAAAGCTTACTTATACAGTTAGGCAATTATAGGTAGAGTGATTAGTTTTGTCCCTCTGATAAATGAAAAAATAGAAAAAATAAATGCATACATATTTTTTTTAAGATTTTATTTGTTTATTTTGACAGACAGAGCTCACAAGTAGGCAGAGAGGCAGGAAGGTTGGGCAGGGGGGAAGCAGTCTCGCCGCTGAGCAGAGAGCCTGATGCAGGGCTCAATTCCAGAACCCTGAGAGCATGACCTGAGCGGAAGGCAGAGGCTTTAACCCACTGAGCCACCCAGGTGCCCCACACATATTATTTTAGATTAAATGCAAGTAAGTTCAGCATAAGCTTGAAAAGTTCATTATATGGGGTTGGCTTAATACTTTGCCATAACACAGTACTTATGTACCACTAATAAAAACTATATCTTTAGATATTTAGACAATATCTTTAAAATTTAGTATCACCAAGTCATTTTATATACTTGGAAGCCAAAGCCCTCCATAAACAATGTATAATCCACAAATGTTTTAGGCCCAGCATTGGGGAAAAAAACCATGGTACTGAAAAAGTCAAATTTATTGCTACACGGCGGAATCCTAAATTCATCCGCTTATTATGCAAAACAGTGATCTTTTTCATTTCTAAACTATAAACACACTTGTAAATGTTACAAATATAACATCCTATTGATGACTAAATCAGCTTACTCTATCATGAAACCTTTACTCAAGGCTGTTTTTCATGAGCTGTAGAGAAAAAGAGCAAAAGATAGAAAATAAAGCATCAGTACTTTATATTTCATTTGGCTTAAGGTTTTCTTTTTGTTTTAGGATATCCTCAGGCAGTAATTTCATTAATGTTCATGTAGGGTATTCCTACCAATCCAGTAAGAAATTCTTCTGATAATGTTTCTTCATAGCAGTTGAAAGAAAAACTAAGATACCAGGAAAAAACAAAGCATTCCCTGCTGAACAGGAAAATAGGATCTGGAAAATCTGAGCAGAAGTGTAGAAAAAAAAACAGCCTATTCCTCTGTATTTTGCTTGTTCAACATCCTTTTTGATAGGGACAGAATCTGGCTTCTTGGTACAGGATGATATGGTATGTATATTACTTACCCATTACTGGTTACAAATTACCCCTCAATTGCCATAAAAAAGAAGTAATATCTCACGCAGTTTCTGGGAAGTCAGGGACCTGACAGCCATTTAGGTAATGGTTCTAGTTCAGGGGGTCTCATGAAGTTGCACTCAAGCTAGGGTGACCAACACTCCCAGTTTGCCCGCGACATAGGAGTTTCCCAGGAAACACGATGTCAGTGCTAAAACTGAAAAAGTCCCTGGAAAACCTAGACAGTTGGTTCCCATAAATCGAGTGTCATTTGGGGCTTTAATCTCTAAAGATGACTGGGTTTGGAGGATCCACTTCCAAGTTTACTCACGTGGTTGTTGGCAGGAGGTTTTGGTTCTTTGCTGTGTAAACATATCCACAGAGCAAGCTTATAACATGGTTCCCCTCAGAGACGGTGAGGCCACACTGCATTTTATGGCCTAACCTCCAAGGCATACAGCCTAACTTCTGCTTTAGTCTATTCATTAGAACCAAGACACTAAACTCAGATCACACTAGAGAGCAGGAGACATAGAAGGCCATGCACACCAGGAAACAAGGATCATTTTAGTTTTGTGTACCCAATAAAGGGCAGTGCCTACCTTGGAGAGCCCAAAAGTTGTTTGTGGAATGAGTTGCATTGTGGTCGACGGGCTTCCAGCTTTTACACTACCCAGTGTTAGAACCATCACCCCTCTCATGTCAACTGCATCCTGAAGCCCAAGGGCACAGACGTCCACGACAGCACCCTGAAATTATAAATAATATCACCTTTGACCCCCATTAACCACTAAACGGATCACCTGCTGGCCATGTGACCTGAAACTGCCTCTTATCAACCACAAGCATATTTGCATTTAATGGAATACATTTTTCTCTTCTTTTTAATTGACTAATCAAATCCATAATAAAACTGCTTCAAGTTGGTAAGAATCACACTGTTTAAACACAGTTTTTCTTCAAAGATAGGGAATTGGGGAGTAAATAGTATTTATCACATTTTGTTTTCCTTTAAAAAATAATCATAATCCCTGATGTAACTTTTTTCCACTTTAGGCCAGACAGTTGTGATAATGATTTGAATCAGGTTTGGAAAAGAAATAATTATTTTTGGTGGCATAAGCCTTTGAAGTATAATTGGGTTTCCTGCTGGGAAAAAATCTATCAGCTGTTATGAGGCTTTCTCGGTTCTCAAACTACAAATGTAAATACTGAGGCCTTTGCAACACCAGTGAGTGATCCAGGTGTCCAGTAGCTAGAATAGGTAGAAATAGCCCAGCTATTGGCAAATGCTACAACCACAATATTGTGTCTCCAGAGTCCACAACTTTGCCAAGGCTTCCCGGTCCTTGGATACACCTCAACATTCTGAAATATTCTGTGATTCCAGCTGCTGAATTGGCTTATATCTAAGGAAATGTTCTCGTTAAATTCAGGTTGTTTTTCTATCTGTGATCTCAGAACAGTTGACATTTGACCTGTGGTGGGAAAGAGCAAGATATTTTATACAAAGGACAACCCCGCCCCCCAATTCGTCAGAGGCTTAGTAATAGTGGAGAGCTCCAATGTGATTTCATCTGCTATCTAGTTTGGCTTTCTTCCCATAAGCACTCAGACATGGTAAATGACATCATCAGGAACAGGGTAAATACTTTTAGAATGGACAAGCCTATTAATACTCACATCAACCTGGATAAAATGAAACTAAATTTGCAAAACTCCTTATCCTAAGAGAGCAAACATATGTAATATTTAACTTTGGAACATCAGGAAGGTTTCTAAGATTTTTTTAAGAGATTTTTCTTTTTCTTTTTTTTTTTTTTAAGACTTTATTTATTTATTTGACGGACAGAGATCACAAGTAGGCAGAGAGACAGGCAGAGAGAGAGAGGGAAGCAGGCTCCCCGCTGAGCAGAGAGCCCGACGCGGGGCTTGATCCCAGGACCCTGGGACCTGAGCTGAAGGCAGAGGCTTAACCCACTGAGCCACCCAGATGCCCCAAGAGGATTTTTCTTTCTCTAGGCAAGATGTTTGTTACCATTTCTCATAATTTGATTGTCCTTTATTTCTAAATTTTAAACTTTGTCTTTTGTCCTTTTAAAAATTGGTTAAGATAGTGGGATATCACTGTTCAAATTAGATGTGGCAAGCAACGAAAATAATAATGAAACAAATGACTCATGACATAACATTCAGGTTCTGTAACCATATTACAAATATATGAGAAGCATCTCTCTTTATAACTTTTTAAAAAGCCTCTTAAGAAGTATCTCCCTTTATAATATTTTTAAAAGACTCTTAAACACTTTCTTATTCTCTCCCTCTGTCCCCCAACAAGGCCTATACATAGAGGGAACTAAGTAATGTTTATTGTTAATGATGATGATCAGAATTAGCCACTTTTTGAAATTTTTAATAAAAATTGTTGTCCTTTTCCTCAACCCTAATTCATCTACTCATTGTAAAAACTGTTAGAAAATGTAAATAAACACAAGGAAGAAAATGTGAAATACTCATAACCTCACTTCCCTAGAAAATCACTGTTACATTTAGAGATTGTCCTTATCTCTCTCTCCCTCTAACTCTTAAAACTTAAAAATAAAATATCATGTGTCTATCTATATTTTTATAACTATCTAAAATATTTTATGTTAGTATCTTCAAGAATATCTTCTCATCATTATGAAGAAGGAAGCAGCAGATATGCTCCAGTGCCTCGTGGGGAGCACTTACACAAGGACTCCATAAAAATGAATCAATGAGTGAAGGAGTGGACAAGCAAATTTGTAATGAACACACGAAGACCTATCTTTGTGGAAAGCTGAATGATTGCTTTCATGAAGTGTTTTTGGCAAAAATGATGATAGATAATAGTACTCACTTATTGGCATATTTTTTTAGCACACTGCGAACCTTCGCAGTCACCTGAGGAGATAGGTTTCGTCCTTTACCACCACCATTTCAATGATCTCTGAGACACTGAAAAAGCTGCCCAAGTTTTGAAGTTAAGTTTCAAATTCAGACCTGACTGAATTGAAAAGCATGTAGCTCTCTCCACCATAACATACTGCCTTTCAAATATGGCTCATACACTGAAGTGAAGCTTTGTGGAAAGGACATCTCCACCACCTTCAGTACAGGGAATTACATAATGATAAGAAGCCTTTCAGAGCCACTCACTGCACAGACAATCCCTGTGTTCCCTGATGGCAGAGTACAGCTGTTACCATCCATCCGTGGGGTGGCTGTTTCATACTGGTACAGTCGGGGCCATTGAAATCACAGACACATTCACTCAGAAGAAAATGGGTGGATTTTCTTTTTCTTTTTGAGAAAGCTTTTTACAATAATCCACTTAATCCCAGGGCTGATTTGCCATTGAAATCTGAGGCACGACGTCCTTTACCAGGAATTTCCTAACTTTGAAAAAATTTAAATTAGCCAATAAGATTTTTTTTTGCTCCTTCCTTAACTTTCAAAAAAAAAAAAAAAAAGGATGTGTGTATGAGTGTGTGTGTGTGTGTGTGTGTGTGTGTGTGTGTATGGAAGGGGGAAGTACATGGATTCTTTCAGCAAAATGAATATTATTTTACCTCTGAGGAGAACTATGGCATATCCAATAAAAACAAAGAATTTTGGATGACTTAGTTGTAGCTAAAGATAATTTATTTTTTTTAAAAAGGAGGATTTGGGATACATGTTGTTACATACTTGTCAAAACATACGGAATACACAACACCAAAGGTTAACCCTAATATCAACTATGGACTGTGGGTAACAATGCTACGTCAGTGATATGGACATTTCATCAGTTTCATCAGTTGTAACATATGTACTATTCTGATGGGGGATGTGGATAATAGGGGAAGCTGTGTGTGTTTGGGGGGCAAGAGGCATATGGAAACTCTATATTCTACTCAATTTTGCTATGAAGTTAAAATTGCTCCCAAAAAAGTTGTTTGTTTGTTTTTTTAAACCAGACTGGCATGACACAAATGAATGTATTTCTAGGTCTTACAAAGAAGTAAACAATGTTTTTCTCATTCCAATGGAATTAACAGAATTATATATATAAATTTCTGGTCTTATAACTTAAGTGATCCCATAGCCATGGATCTCTGCCTTAGTTTTCCCTGGTTTTGAATGGCATCACAACCTCCTGTTGCTGGGCTCAGCCCAGTGCAGCAAAAGCATCTCCTAGGAACTTAAAAGGAATGTAGATTCTTAGATACCACCCAGACCCACTGAATCAGAAAATCTGTCTTTTAATAAAGCTCTCCAAGTGATTCTGATTCAAACCAAAGTCTGAGGACCACTGGTTTAGAGGATAGTGCTGCTGCATTCTCTGGTCAGATCATTCACAAACACAGAGACCAGCTGCAGGGATCAAGTATTCAATGATCTAAAATGGGAGAGCAATACCTATTTTACAAGAGCGCTATGGCAATTAATGACTTAGTACATATAAAATACAGAAAACAAAGCTTGGCATATATGTGTCTATTAATATTAGCTATTGTCCCTGCCATATCTACCATTATAAGTTATCCAGCTCTTTGAAATTGTTCATGAGCATAATTTAAAAACTATGTTGGGACAACTGAACTTGGACTCTGTTAACTGCTCGTAAATTCTGTTTATGGGGAAGTGTTTGTATTTGTTGCAATGATAGTAAACTCTCAACCCCCAGGTAGTTTCTATACATAGATTCTTCATTGTCTAGCCCAGTAGGGCCATGGGTAACAATCTCTCCTCACAGGTGCACAGTGTGAAAAGGATGTTATGAGCCAGCCTCATGGGACAAGATACTGAGATCAGGTGAAGAAGGACAGAGTACTCTTAGACAGGCACTCAATTACTGGGGAAGTGGGAGATGTTTGGCAAACAGCTAAGGGAAAAGTTGTGAAGAAACACTAAAGAAACAAGTTGTGTGGGGAAATAAAAAGTAAGCCATGAAGTCTAGCTGTGAAGACCCAAACAGGGTATTTTCTACAGAGGGAGTTAATAAAGAAACAAAGGAGGGAGCATCAGGGAAGACAGGATGAATGTCAGGAATCAAAGATGGCCCCATCACTTCAGTACATTTAAAAAGTGGGGAAGCTCAATATTTAGTGTATGACAAAACTGCCTTATCAAAATGGCCTCATCAAATGGCTCTCCTCAGGATGCCTGGGTGGCTCAGTCAGTTAATTGTCTGCCTTCAGCTCAGGTCATGATCTCAGAGTCCTGAGATTGAGTCCCATATTGGGCTCCCTGTTCAGCGGGGAGCCTGCTTTTCCCTCTGCCCACCTCTCCCCTGCTTGTGCTCTCTATCTCTGAGAAATAAAATCTTAGGAAAAAAAAAAAAATGGCCATTCTAAGACATTCTAGACCCGACATGGACAGAGTAAGGAAGAATCTGAACTAGAACAATGACAATGGCCACTGCTATCATCTAGTCTCTGAAGATGAAGATGAGATTGTTATAAATTCTCATGGCTCAATGCCCTGCCAAGATTTCCATGTCTTTCCAGTAGATTTATGTTGTTATGGTCCTCATCAAATTAAGATTGTTTATTGATTAATAATAATAGCTAAAACATATATTACTTACTCTGAACTAGGCACTTCTGAGTTTTACAAACTGCAACTCATTAGCTAGTGACCACAACCTTAGGGAGTGGTTATTACTATTATTGGAGGAAACTAAAGCACAGAGAAGGTAATAAGCTCCGAAGATAACAGTGCTAGTAAGTGTTGGTTTGAGGTTCAAGCCCAAGCAGCTTGGCTCCAGAGCCTGAGTTCTTGTCCACTTAATGGGCAAGTTTTGCTGACTTAATGTTATCCTGTCCTGCATGTGCTGTTTTTGTTGTATACCTCATGGACTCTACAATGGCTCTGTTATTTGGCTGACCAAAAAAGGTAAAGAAGAAAGAGAAGATTATCACACAAGACATGTATGCGTGTAGTTGACTTTATTAAAGGTTTGAAAAGATGGGCAGAGAAAGTCTGCCTTACAACAATTAAAAGAACTCAAAATTGAATTATAAATGCCAATTTATGTAAAAAGCGTTTTGTTTTTTTTTAAATGTCATAACCTTCCAGACTGAAACTGGGCCCCCTTTTTTCACATCCTGATGGTCTGCTTAACTTTGTTCATAAGGAAAGAAAAAAAAACAGTTTGTCCCTAAAGATAATTTTAGCACTTGCCACCAAGATAATCATTTTTATTTACCCTTGTTGCCCTCACATTCAGATACCAGAGAAAGCCAAGAGCCAGTTTTAAGTAAGTCCCCTCTAGAAGGGCTAAGAAGCTAGAATTATATAAACAATAGGCCCTAATCCAACCTGGCTTCACTGGAACGCAATGTGAAAGGGACTGTTGGTCATGTTTTTATGTTTTCTGTAGGTCATGCACATGAGTTAAGAAACAACTCTGTCCTTTGAATTTAGATGCCAGGTGCCTGCACTGCAGGGGGCCTAAGGGACATCTTAGTCAACCGATCCTAGTGTTTACCTGGGCCCATGTGGCATCTCACTAAGGTGTTCATTCAGTAAGAGCGATTTGAGGACCACATTCAGGGACAGCATCATACACACGTGACCTGCGCAATTGCAGAACCCCTGCCTTCAGAAGAACATCACACTTGGTTTCATGTTCTGTTGTCACTGTCCTGAAATTCTTAATGATTTTGAGTAAGGAGCCCCATATTTTCATTTTGCACTGAGCCCTACACATTATGTAGCCAGCACTGGCCCTAGCAGCTGCCTTACATCCATCTTCTCATGTGCTAGTCAGCATGGACAGGAAGGTAAGTTAAAACTGTCAGAAGATACTAAGCCAAACAGCATCTCAGCCTGATCACACACCAACTAGAATTTGACTTTGAACAGTGTCAGGTAGCTTCAAGCCATGCTCCTAAAACATAAAGCATAGATACTTGAAGCCCATCTACAAACTGTGAGTCCTCAGAGAGGCAAATACCAAAACTAAGAGTAAACATTCAGATTTCTTTTTAAAGATTTTATTTATTTATTTTGATGGAGAGAGAGCACCCAAGTATGCCTGTGCAGAGAGAGAGAGGGAGAGAGCATCTCAAGCAGACTCACACTGAGTGTGGAGCCCAGTGCTAGGCTCCATCTCATGACCTGGAGATCATGACCTGAAGTGAAACTATGAGTCACTTTCTTAGCCAACTGAGTCACCCAGATACCCCAGAATTTTTTCTAACAATTTGACATTACCACAATATCCAACTACATGATAATTTCTCTCATCATTCATTTTCATTAGATTTTATAAAATTATGAGCCCATGACAGAGAGGGGAAGGGGGAAATACTCTGATGCTTGCCACAGATATTTTGAAAAACACTGCCCAAGTCAGAACCTCTTTTCCAATCAAGACTAAGAAGAAACAGAGACCACAAAAGAAATGTCAGATTAAGATGCTGCCCTTAGAAATTTGAGGCTCTGGGAATGAGATATCCTAAAGGGATTTAAAAATAAACAAAACACCGAAGACATTTTCAAAACTCTTTCTAACATTTGCCATAGAAAACATAACCTTCTTTCTTGGAATGTCTTCTTGATATTATTGAATTAAAAGTATATTCTTTGAACTCAAATGTGGGGCAACAGTAGTTTTATACTTCCTACCATTTCTAGGTTCAGATTTAAACGTTAGCAAGTCCTGTGCTCTAGGCTGGACCTGGCCTTTCCACCTCTTAGGAGAGGCCAACTATACTCCAAGCATTATTTGTCACCTGGAGGGCTGATACCGAGTAAAGATTGCACGTAAGAATGTAATGCCACAATTTATCTTCTCTGGTACTCAATTAATTCTTCCTCTCTGGGTAGACTATGACTTTTAGTTGGCTTATATTTCATGTAGGTGAGGAGCTAGGTGTTTGCCTATGGTCAAACTAGGGTACCTAGACCATCTGCTTTCATTTCCTGTCCGAAGCATTTTGAGTGACACTCTCGTCTACCCTGCAGATAAGAAGAGGCAGAGTAGTGACTTTTGTCATGACTAAACTGAGCTTTGGCCAGATGCCATCTGTTCACACTGAGGCCTGCCCCATGAAAAAGCCCCACATTCTTATGTCTACGAGGAGGTAGTTTGTTGGGTTTGTTGTTCATAATATTATACCCTGGGGAGAAATTCCTGCCTGTCCTTAATATAAGCAATAGTTTAGTTTTTCCTGTCCAATTAGTCTCTCTCTATGCCATGGACGCTGTAAGTTGTATAAGTGATCAAGCAGCTTTCTCTTTCTTCCTGGCTGCTAGGATGCCAATTAGTACCAGATTCATAGTCCTTTTGTACCAACTGTGTAGGCTTTTATGGGATGTGTTTTTATACTTGGTTTGTTCTTAGCTCCCCGCTATCCCCCTCTCTAGTTTGCTTTTTCTTTTCCCAACTACTTATAATTTATGTTATATCCCATCATAAAATACTTCAGTTGTTACTGAAAAAAGACATCAGGTAAAAAGAGAATGGAGAAAGAAGAGATGGGAAACACAGCAGGGGAGAAGCAGGAGGAATAAAAAGGGGGGGAATATAAGGCAAGGAAGGGAAAGGGCTCTATTTTTGTGGTAATAAACTGAAATGAGAGTTTCACTGGATTCAAATTGTAAAAGGGACATAGAAAAGGAAGTATAGATTATTATAGGCATGAATTATATAAAAATCATTTCAAAAATAAAAATTGGGAACTCTCTAAATATTCATTATCTGTTGCTATTGAATTACGTCAGAGACATGAAATGTGTAACAAGATATGGAATGAAGCTTCTCTTGTTGTCTCAGAGGTTTGGCTTTAAATCTGAAAGCTTCAAATTTAAGAACCAAGTTCACTATTATTCCCTTGCCCATTCTAAAAAGATGGTCTAGACACATTCCCATAGAATTTACTAGGAAGTAGCTAAACTGATTTCTTCAACTACCAAGTCTATCAGCCAACACCAACCTAAAGAAGCTGAAGATGCTATGGAGGAGATTTTTTTGAAACGCATTAGTAGGAATGAAAAGCAACTGATGTTTTTCTCTTATCTCCTCCATGAATGCTTCCTCTCTCTCAAACACATACACACACACACACACACATACACACACCCCTTAGACCAAGAGAGAGGACCCTGAGGGAAGCTCTCATAGCGTTTGGAATCATCTTCTCGACGACACAACTGGCACCTCAGCTTCCAGATGGATACTGGCTGAGTTGCAGACTCTTGGGTGCCTGTGCCTTTGGAGAAGACTGGGGAGAACCTGACATGTTTAGCGTCTCCAGGAGTTTGGTGTTATGAATGAGTATAGACACTGAGGCTCCCTCTCCATAGAAAAGTCTGAGGATGGGAGGCTGGCTGGAGGAAACTATAAGAAAGGATGAGGAGACAGGACAGCAGTAAGGGTGACCTGCACTTCCAGAGTTTTCCTTCAGGTCACGTGGAAGTTGCAGAAGGTAGCCAGATTTTAGGCTGCTTGAAAGGATCCCAGGGGAGGGGATTACCGGCCAGGTAGAGGAAACCCCAAGGGTGGGCATCTGTGGTAAGAGAGGAAGGTTCTGAGATGTGAACCAGAGAAAACCTCACCCGTGTCAGGAAATTGCAGTGGGGACATCCCCAGAAGGGTCTTCCCAAACAGCCCTCCAAAACACTTGGCAAAGAAATAAGCATTGGGCATCTGCCCCCAAAGAAGGCTGACCCTGAACTGTGCACAACAGTTGGTGAGGGGCGCCTTTTCTCCTTTGCCTCTGATGACTGAAGCAGAAGCCATGCTTGCCTTCAGAGGCAGTTAGGGAGAAGGAATACGCCTTTGAATTGAGTGCCAACGTAATTGTGTTTTAAATTTTAATTAAACTTTTTTTTAGCTAGGAAAAAAAAATACTGTTGTAATAACCTAAAAGTAACTTCAAAAGCAGTGGGATCTCTGGTTCTGGGGTGGAAAATCTAAAAGATGGTAGAGGAAATTTTTTTTCATGATTTATATGCTGTCAGACGTAACCCGTTCAATAAATCATTTACATAACTATATAAGTAATCCAAGTCAAAATAAGAGACAAAACAATTGAAATATCACACACACACCAAAAAAAAAAAAAAAAAAAAAAAAAAAGAAAGAAAGAAAAAGAAGGAAGAAAGAAAGAAAGAAGGAAGAAGAAAAAGACTGGGACACCTAATAATATAAACTACCTATATTCTCTTCAGCAAACTTATATGACATGTTACTTAAAAATTATATTGATAGTGTTATCTCACAGCTTAATTTTTCTCTTTCTCAGATAGATGATTGACCTTCCCTCTTGCTTCTCCTTTCCCAGATTATCCCATTTTTAATTTACTTTTTTCTATTTAGTTTAACTGGAGTAAAAGGAAGGGGAAAAGACAGTAAAGGCAAGAGTTTCTAACTTTCAGAAAATCAGTATAACTTCTAAATTCATTGGAAATAGGAGTTATAATAACATGGTTATGGAGACATTTTCATACAATAGTGAATTCATTCAGTTGTGTCTGCAGCACTCTGTTCAGTGCCCTGCTCAGAGGACGTACTCTATGAGGGCAGAAAAGCCTTATATGCCATAAAGTGACTTACTCAGACTCCCATCACTCTCAACAATGCAGCTTCGTGAAATCGGCCGTCACCAGGCATCTTTCTAACACGACCTCACATTCTTACTGCAATCAGCACTGCCAAATGTTTTACCATTTAGATAACAAAATTCTCCACTAAGAAATCCTAAATCATTTGCAAATTGCTTTCATAACTATACCCTAAATTGAGCCTTCAAATTTTTTCTCTCTATAAAATTGAGTTTTCTAAATGAGTATGGTTTTTCTTCTTTCTTAATGACTCTGCACACAGGCTATTTTAGCTTAGTTGAAACAGGTGGCTGGAGCCAGAAAAACTGGGGCCTGAGTCTCTAGCCCATTGAAATACATTTCTTCCCTAGCAGCAGCTGCCCTTCTGAGTGTTTTTTAAACTGTGAATCCTCCCACTAACAGTACAATTAATCAGTGACTGCTTTTGGATAAATGCATGTAAAACCTAGAATACAATTAAATTAGACAAAAATTGGTCCATATAGTAAACCAATTTTTGTAGACTGTATATAATCCTTCAAACCCACAAATTGTTCCAAAATTATATAAATGAATGAAAAAATAGTTTCATATAAATCTTTTTTTTTAAGTCTCATATAAATTTTCTGATGTGCCTCTAGTTACACTTGCCTCATCACAAATCATCACAAAACTTAAGGCTTTAAAACAACTACTTTATTTAGGGCAGTATTCTGTGGATCGGGAACATAGGAAAGACTTGGCTGGGCAGTTCTCTACTGGAGACTCTCAGGAGGTCACAGCAAGATGTGGGCTAGGATTTGGAGCCAACTTAAGGATCTACTCGGCTGGTCATCCCAGGTGCTGTCTCCAGAGGGCTGGCAGTTGATTTGGGCTATTTCTGGACATTCAGCTGGGGCTGACCAGAGCCCTAGCACATGATCTCTCCAGCCTGGCAATCTCAGGATGAGACTATAATGGCAGCTACTTCCCCCAGAGAGAGCATCCCAAGAAAAACTAGAGGAAGTTGCATGGTTTTTTAGGATCAAGCTTCTGAAGTTGCCTAGTGTCCCTTTCACTGCATTCTGTTGCTTACAAACTAGTTACTATGCATCTCCCAGATTCCACAGGAAAGCCCATAGACCCCAACTCTCCATGAGAAGAATGTCATAGAATTTGAGGATACGTTTTAAAACGGCCACTTTCCAGTTCATCTCTTGGAACAACAATCTTTCCTTTGCCTTGTACACTAAGTACCCCCCACGCACACAAAAGAAGGCTTCTGTAATTACATTACCCTTTAAAACTCCTGGCTGAAATGTAAAGCATTTGAAAGCAAAGGATTTAATTATTTAGTTAAAAAAAAATTTTTTTTGGTTGCTAGGGGGAAAAAAGTTGAAAGACATTTTGTCTGTTTTCACCTGGGAGGTATGGATGGAATTTAAACATTTTTACATGGGTTTGACATTGATTCACTGAGACTGAGAAGTCTCTATGAACAATTCAACTAGTGAATTTGATTCTAAGCCATGGTTTGATAGCACTTTGACACCACACACTTAAACACATTTTCCAAAAAGTGCCCCACCCTCTTAACCACAAAATAATGATTCTCAAGGCCCCTGACAATGCTGAGGTCATTTCAAAGCATCTCTATTCCTTTTGCAATGCATAAGGTCTTTAAACATTATTGTTTTTTTCGTGGCTCTGGAGTCATCTTGCTTTGCATTATCTTCTTCCCAGGAGGGCCAAAAAGCACTTGAGTAACTCTTAGTAAAATGAATGAATTCATGAACTTTCCAGTGGAGCTTGTGAGAGTTGGAGCATTTCTAAAACTCACTTCTACACAGAAGGAATCACCTACCCCATCTTTCCTGTCCCACTTGTCTTGTATAAAGTTCAAATAGAACAGGGTGCACAGTTTATTGTTTCCTTGTCTATCTCCTCTGCAAATTAAATACTCACTGGCAAGAGTGGAGGTTTCAACCAGCTTTTCATCCTCAATAGCTACAACATAGAAGATGCTTCACAAGGGCGCCTCGGTGGCTCAGTCGTTTAAACATCTGTGTTCCGTTCAGGTCATGATCCCAAGGGTCCTGGGATTGAGCCCCACATTGGTCTTCCTGTTCAACAAGAAGTCTGCTTCTCCCTCTCCTTTTGTCTGCAGCTCCCCCTGCTTGTGATCTCTCTCTCCGTCAAATAAATAAATAAAATCTTAAAAAAAGAAGAAGAAGAGGAAGAAGATGCTTAATGAACATTGAATTATTCTATTTTTTTTCTTTTTCTTATAAAAGCATTGTTTTTTGTTTTTTTTTTAAGCTTTAAGCTGAAGCTTAAAAAAAAAAAAAGTGTCAGCACATATTGTTTCCCTAAAAGAATGTCGAATGCCACAGGTTTTCAAAACTTCCAGGGATTACTGTTTTGGTAACCTAAATCAGTGGTTCTCAAACCTGAGTCACACAGAAGATATTTAAAAATTCCAACTCCCAACCCCAGAAATCCTAATCTAATTGGTCTGTGATGAGACTAAAGCATCTATATTTTTAGAAACATTAATTTTTTTTTATCTTGAAGTACATTTAGACTTACAGAAAAGTTGCAAAAATAGAACAGAGAACTTCTATACACTTCTCATGAGGCTTCCCTTAATGTTAACATCTTATAAAACCGTATTACAACTATCAAAACTAACAAATTAACATTGGTACAAATTTCTTAACTAAACTACGGAGTTTGGATTTTACTAGTTTTGTAGGAATGTGTTTTTTCTGTTCCAGGATCCAATCCAAGATCCTATGTTGCATGCAGTTGTCATGTCTCCTTTGTCTCCTTCAATCTGTGACGTTTCCCATCCTTTCCTGGTCTTTCATGACCTTACCACTATAGAAGAGTGCTGTTCAGGTGATTTGTAGAATTCTTTCCAATTTGGGAGCATTTCATTTTCTGATTATTGGATTGAGGCTTTTCATTTTTGCCAGAACACCACAGAAATGGTGTCACCTTCTCAGAACATAATGTCAGTCAGTACATTATGTCAATATGTCTTATTTCTGGTGATATGAATCTTGATCACTGGGTTGAAGTTGTATCTGCTGGGTTTCTCCACCACAGTGCTACTAGTTTCACCAATATAATTAATGAAATTTCTGGGGAAAATAATTTGAGACTATGCAAATATACTCTTTCTATTGAATTTTTTCCCTCAAACATTGAAACTAATTTTAGCACATACCCATCGATCTTGCCTACAACAGCTCTTACTCTGCTGTTCTAATGGCAATTTTCTATTTTCCTTGTTTCTTCCAGTTATTAAGTTCATCTGGGGGGAAACACTATCCCTTATTCTCCCATTTGTTTAACTATTCATTTATTCAATTATATTTGTATGAACATATGGATCAAATTTTTGTGAGCTCCAAGGTGATTCTAATTTGTACTCAAGACAGAAAACCACTAGGTGATCTTTGAACCTGGCTCATAATGTGCTTCCCCTCGTCTGTCTGCTAATATAACAGTCTGCCTTTTCAATATATGTATTGTTGATATGATCTGTTCAAAAAGCTTGTTGCCTCTCTAAAATTTATATGGAAATTCAAAGGACCCAAAATAGCCAAAAATTTTTGAAAAAGAAAATAGAGAACTAGCACTACCCAATTAAGACTTATAAATCTTGGGGCTCCTGTGTGGCTCAGTGGGTTAAACATCTGCCTTCCAGCTCAGGTCATGATCCCAGGATCTGGGGCATCAGGGTCCCTGTAGGGAGCCTGCTTCTCCTTCTCCCTCTGCCCCTCCAACCCACTCATTCACTCTCTCTTTCTCCCTCTCAAATAAGTAAATAAAATCTTTAAAGACTTGTAAAGTTTGTAAAGCTACACTAGTCAAGACAGTGTAGCATTGGTTAAAAAGAAAAAAATGAGCAAAAGATCAATACGACAGAATAGAGTCCAGAAATAGACCCGCACGTGCATATAGGCATACCTCTGAGATACTGCTAGTTTGGTCCCAGACCACTACAATAAAGCAAATATCACAATAAAGGGAGTTAAATGATTTTTTTTTTTTAGTTTCCCGATGCATATAAAAGTTGTGTTTACACTATGCTATAGTTTCTTAAGTGTGTAATAACATTATGTCTAAAAAAACAATGTACATGCTGTAA
Source organism: Lontra canadensis (assembly GCF_010015895.1). Taxonomy (NCBI): domain Eukaryota; kingdom Metazoa; phylum Chordata; class Mammalia; order Carnivora; family Mustelidae; genus Lontra; species Lontra canadensis. The sequence goes on from NW_022631663.1 coordinate 32,970, forward strand.
TTTAAAAGTACTTTATTGCTAAAAGATACTAACCATCATCTGAGCTTTCAGCAAGTCATAATCACTAATCACAGATCACCATAACAAATATACTGGTAATGAAAATGTTTGAATGAGAATTGCTGATATCTGATACAGAGACATGCACTGAGCAAAAATGCTGCTAGAATAATGGTGCCAACTGACTTGTTTGCCACAGGATGCCACAGAACTTCAATTTGTAAAAAACACAATATCTGCAAAGCACAATAAAGCAAAAGGCAGTAAAATAAAGTATGGCTATAAGCAATTTATTTTCAACAAATTGCCAAGATAATTCAATGGGGGAAAAGATAACTCAATGGGGGAAAAGATAATCTTTTTGGCAAGAAGTTCTGGAACAATAAGACATTCATATGGAAAAATACAAGTAAATCTTGACCCTTTCCTCATAACTAATTCAAAAGGATCATAGACCTAAGTGTAAGAGCAAAAACCATACAACTAGAAGAAATTTCAAGGAAAATCTTAGTGACCTTGAGTCTGGCAAAAGCAAAGACCACAAAAGTCAATAAATTGACTTAATCAAAACCACAAATTTTGCTCTTCAAATGTCACTGTTAAGAAAATGAAAAGGCAAGTTTACAGGGTGAACTTTTAAAGTTTTTTTGTTTGTTTGTTTTTGTTTTTTTTTTTTGACAGAGAGATCACAAGTAGGCAGAGAGGCAGGCAGAGAGACGGGGGAAGCAGGCTTCCCACTGAACAGAGAGCCTGATGTGGGGCTCAATCCCAGGACCCTGAGATCATGGCCAAAGGCAGAGGCTTAACGCACTGAGCCACCCAGGCGCCCCACACAGAGTGGACTTTTATATATAATATCTTAAAACCCTTACTACCAAATAATGAAAGGACAAATGGCCCAGTTTTAAAAAGCTGAACAGACACTCCATAAAAGAATATATATGATTAGGAAATAAGCAGATGAAAATATGCTCAACATCATTAATCATTAGGCAAGTACAAGTTAAAGCCACAATGAGACATGACTATGAATCTATTAGAAATGACTAAAAATTTTAAAAGTGGTCATATCAAGTGTTGGCAAAAATGTGAAGGAACTAGAACTCTAATACACTGTTGATAAAAATATGAAATGGTACAGTTGCTTTGGAACACAGTTTGTCAGATGTTTAAAACTTAAACATACATTTACCATGTGTACTCTTAGATAAAATGGACGTATACACCTATACAAAGACACAGTGGCTCAAATCATATATCTGCCAATAAATGTAATGGTAGGCAAATTATGGTTTTTCCATACAATGGAATACTACTTACCAAAAATAAAATAAATTAATAATATTTTTTTAAATTAAATGACCCATTGTAAACTCTTCCTTCTGTTTCTCCCCGCCATCCCCAGGTAAACTTCAACCTGCTACAATCACTATAGTTTTTTTCTGTGTTTCTGTAATTATATATAAATAGAATTGTATACTATGTACTATTTGTTCTGGTGTCTTTTCCCAGAAAGAAGTTGCATGTATCAATGGGTCATGAGAAAACACAGATATGTTCATTCTTGGTTGTGGTAAGGGTTTCATGGGTATATGCACACATCAAAACTTATTACCTATTAATCATACCTCAATACAGCTGTTTTTAAAAAGAAAGACATTACAAGAAAACAAAAGTACATGCCCATATCCCTCATGAACATAGATTAAACAACAACAATAATAAACCTGATTCTGGGTCCCCCACCCAGAAATTTGGATTTAATTGATCAGTAGTATGACCTATATGTCAAGATTTTTATTACAGGTCCGTACATGATTCTGGTACGCAGCAAACTTAAGAATCACTGTTCTGTTCCATGACCCTAGACTACACCCCGAGACCTGGGGAAAAGCTTCACCTCAATTAACACCTTTATTTGCCAGGGCACAGTGTTGGGAAAACACGAGTGGATCATGTAGACCCATCAGCACTTACAGAAAACAACCTGAAACACTTAATATTGATGGCTCATCAGTTGTGTCATCTTAGTAAAATATGGGTTATATTTTTAAAAAGAGAAGAAAGAAGTGAGCTGCTGAGGATTTGGTAAGAGTGCTAATGACAAAAACACGTAACCATACCTGCAGTGGGTAGGGAATAAATAACTCAGAAAATAAGGCTTTCTGAAATGCCCTAATGAACAGGGAAATATGAAAGATATGAGAGAAGTTGAAAGAAAGAAAAGGAAGGAAGGAAGGAAGGAAGGAAGGAAGGAAGGAAGGAAGGAAGGAGAAAGAAAAAAGAAAGAAAGGAAGAAGAAAGGGAGGAAGGAAGGGAGGAAGGAAGAAAGAAAAAGGAAGGAAGGATGAAAAAAGGAAAAAATCAGAAGTTCTCGACAATAGATCAGGAAGTCAGAAGTCAACAACTTGACTCATTGCTCTTAAAGGCATTATCTGTCAATAGAAGTTTATGTTTACTTTCATTTGGTGCCTTCTGTATTTTTTTTTAATTGTACAGCATTCAGTGTTGTTTTCTCTTTTAATATACTTGTTTTACTTCTCCTTTCTTCAAAAAAATATCTGAAATTCTTTTCCTTCTTCTTATCAGCCATGCAAATAGTTGTGCAATTTTATGTTTTGGTTTATTAGTTTATTAATTTTAAGGATTTAGGGCTTCTTTTTGAACTTCTTTTACCATAAGAACGTTTACATTCCTTTTCACCAACTACTGCTTATTAAAGGATGTGAGGAAATGAGTCCACTGTGCACAATCCTCAGCAATTTTTTTCCAGCAACACTGTTAAGGCCCAGCAGAATTCCTTTAGGAACAAGAAAATAGACAAAAATTGTAGATTTCAGTCATCTGTCCCTCCCTAATGCTGACTAACATGTGTCCTGAATTCCACTGAAACACATTTTTTTTTAAATTTTATTTATTTATTTGACAGAGAGAGATCACAAGCAAGCAGAAAGGCAGGCAGAGAGAGGGGAGGAAGCAGGCTCCCTGCTGAGCAGAGAGCCCAATGTGGGACTCGATCCCAGGACCCCGAGATCATGACCCGAGCCGAAGGCAGCGGCTTAACCCACTGAGCCACACAGGCGCCCTCCACTGAAACACTTTTTGCAGATAATGACAAATCTGTATGATCCTAACTGAATACTTGGCAACCTCACTATTTTATAAAGGCAAGAACCCAAGGGGGAAGCGAGAGCACTTCCAGATCATGTTTGACCTTCAACCAGGGTGCAAAACTAAAAGTGCTAAAATCCTACATTTTGTAAGAGGAAAAAGTCGAATTTCCTGTATTTATTAGAAATGGCAAAAATATAGCTTTATTTTATAATTCTTTATAGCTGAGATACTATTTACCTGGAAAAGATATAAGATTCTTTTTCAGAAAACATGGAAGAGCTCAGATCTACATCATTTCACACAGAAATATATCTGATAACAAGTTGATTAAGACATGGGTCAAAATGGTTTCTGAATATTTGTATCATTAAATCATAAGAAGATTAAGTAAGATAAAAAAAATCTTATTTTTTTGCTTTGTTTTCTACTTATTTCTATTCACAGTTTTTAATTTTGTAAGAACTTTACAAGCAGTGACTTAATTGTGAGTCATATACAGAAAGTGATTCTAACCTAAATTTTAAAAATGGACCTTGGTTCTTTAATAAGAAGAGAAAGTAGGACTTCCTGGTCCTCACTCTTGTATGGAGTGCAGCCTTAATGAAATGGGCTATGGAAGATGAAATATACTAGGATTTCTGGAGAGAACCTGGTGACCAGAGGAGAGGAAGACCACATGGCCTCTCATGAGCACAGTTTAAAAGACATGAGAGTTATGATGAGAGCATGAGAGAGAAAAAAAAATCAAAATAGATGGCATATATTATTAATGACAAGCACAGGGGCAACTCAAATACAGAGAATTGCAAACTAATTTGTACAGCATGCATAGTCATGACCTAAGGCCCACATAGGTAGAATGAGACTGTAATTTAATACCCAAACAGGACACTCTTGAGAATAAGAGGGCACAATTAACAATTGCTCTGGGGCAGTGGCATAAACCAGGACTATCTTGGGCAAGCCAGGATATATAACTCCTTACAGAGCACAGAGGATAATGAGATTTGAAGAAAGAGGACAACAGGAAGACTAGAAGGACTTGACAAGCTGCTTAAATTTGATGCGATAGGTCACTAGAAACTACTACAAAAGAGTCTTTATAAGATAAAGAAAATAGTATTTTTGGTGTGAATGCAGCTGATCAGATGAAGATAGACTAAAGGCAGGGAAATTGGCAAGGAGGTTTCTAAAGGCAGCAAGTTCAAGGCCATGTGGCTGTAGGATGAAAATATGCCAAGAGTGGACTTAGGAAACAGCTGAGGGGAAGACATGCGGGATGGACAGCGCACTGATTGCTAAGCAGTCTAGCAAAACTATACAGTGATGAGTCCAATGACTTAGGGATGGGAAAAGGGATCAAAAAGTAACCTGGCGAAAAGTCAGCCCAAGTGAAGATACTCAGGAACTTTATGCGAAAAGTGCAGGCCTGTAGATAGGACACAAGA
>NW_022631664.1:0-37527 GCF_010015895.1 Lontra canadensis
AGAAGAAGAAGAAGAAGAAGAAGAAGAAGAAGAAGAAGAAGGAGAAGAAGAACCAGTGTTAATGTGAGAATGAATTCAGGTGAGGAAATCTGAAGTTAAGGAAAGGGTTAGAAGACTATCTGTATCATAGCAAGCCATGATAAGGGTCCACGAAGTGGTAAGAGCTGCCAGTAGGAATAAGGAGGGGATGAGTTTGAGATTTGAAATGACAAATTTAAGGTGGAAGAGGCAAAGAAGGGAAGAATCAGGGATGACTAGCAATTTTCCAGTTGGAGAAACAACATGGATGGTGGCCCCTCTGTTAAATATAACAGGAAGAAGTGAAGATGTGGGGGGAAAGTAGGAAGAATGGGGAAGATGCTGAGTTCAGTTTTTTTTTATGTTAAGTTTGGGGCGCCTGTGGAACCTCCAGTAGAGGTTCCCATCAGGTAGGGGGAGGTCAGTCTGGACTGAGAAGACAGCTGAGGGCTGAAGATGTGGTTTCAGGAAACTTCTGCATATAGGTGGCAATTGAAGACATGAAAAAGAATAAGGTCAACCTGGGAAGTTGTTCAGTGAGCATGGAGGTAGCCTGAGAACAGAGCTCTGATGAAAACCAACATTCAAGGAGGAATAAAGGAAAACCACCCACAGACGAGAATAAATTGGGATAGTTTGGGGGAGAAGCAAGGATTAAACAGTGTTTCTTAAAAATAGCAACAAGGAGTTCATTAGGGACTTCAGAAGAGAATTTCAGCGCTACATATGGGCAGCAGCCAGATTAGTTTAGAATAGTGAATTAAGGGCAGAGGCAGAGAATGTGGACTATGAAACTAGACCATGAGAGAGAGGAGACTCTCTCCTGGATGCCACCAGGAGAGGAATGTGGCTACACCAAGGTGTTTTTATTTTACCGTTTTGTGATAGAAGATGTTTCTCTCCCTAGAGGAAAGAGACACTAAAATAAAGACTGGAAAGCATAAGCCAGAGGAAATAATAAATGGGTGAGGTTTCAGAAAAGGCTATACAGAATGGGAGAAGAGGGTGCAGGGAGTGGATCTGGAGTTAAACAGAGAGAAGAACATCGCTTCTTCGAAGGAAAAGCTTTGAGTGGATGCAAATGTTAATGTATGTGGGGGAAGGGACAGGAAGTTGAGGGCCTTCTCCTGCATCACCAGTTTTCTCTGTGATATGGTCTGAGTCATCTTAGGAAGGGGAGCATCTAGAAGGCCCCATCGTTGCAATCTCTTCATTGGGTCACACGAGGAATGTGACAACCTTGTGATCAGAGTCTGATATTTAAAATGCACAACCTTCTGGGGCCAGAGCTGCTAAAGGATCCCCTCTGTTCTGAATAACTTCAGAGGTGAACTTCACTGTGTGGGGATGAGACTCCACTGGGAGATACCAAACGATTTAGCTGGAAGGCAGCAAATGGGGCAGTGGGAGGGCAGAGGGGAGGAGACAGGGGGGTAGTTGCCTCCCAGAAACACCAGGCCCCAAAGAGTGTCAGAGTTCCAAAGGATTTCTAAAAAAGATGAATCCTGATATAACTAGTCAGGTGAAGAAGAAGGCTTGTGTAGAAACATGTTCATCCCCATCATCCAGAGCTGAGTATTACACACTGAAAGAATTTTAGAATTTATTTTGCTGAAGTTAAATACCTGTCAATAAACTTAAATTTAGACCCATTTAAAATTGAAGGCAATTTTCTGGTTTTGTGTGCCAATAGCAATTGAAGAGCTAATCTTTAGGTAAGACTTCCTGCATTTATTTTGGTAGAAGTTCTATTTACCTAAGGTATTGATAACGAATGTTATAACATTATTAAAACTTGTTAGCTATACATTTAAGGCCTTCCTAAGCCTGTCAGTGTCATTTTCCTTTTATTCAACCTTATCTGCACAAGCCCTTCTCTAGTCAAACGGGTCTATTCAAATACAGTTGTATTTCCTTTTGTGGTAAAACCTACTCTACCTTGCCTAAAATCCTTTCCCCGCTCCTACTTTTCTGGATCATATCCACCCTCAAGACACAGATGGTATTTCTTCTCCTTCACCATGAAGTCATTGGGAACTCTTTCTTATAATGATGTCTTCTGTGAACCTCCACAGCAGGCATTGCTTACATTAGTCTTCCAGTGCCTGCAAACATCACCTTTATCATAATTTTTTTTTTAATCTGGGTCTAGCCTCCAATTCGATTTGTAAACTCAGTATAACTAAAGTCCTTTCCTATGCTTCTTTGTATTCCCTCCCTCCCCATCACTACTCTGCAATATTATCTCCAAAGTCTCCACCCCAGACAACAATCCTCTCTGTATCCCCAGATCTTGTCCCCTTCTTCCTACCACAAATGTTCTCCTGCTTCATCCTTTTTGCGTCATCCTTCCCTGCATTTTCTCTCAATCTATCATTCCCTTCTTTTTGTTTCCTTTTCTAGACAATCTGGATCATGTGGTTCACCTCTTAGACCATACTGTTGTCAACATTATCAGCTTCCTTCTTGTTCAAAGTCATCCACCCAGTAGAATACCCAGATTTAATTCACCCGACCATCATCCACCTCCACTGCTGTGTCCAGATTGCTGAAGTCCCCTGAGCATCAGCACTGGGGTCTCCTGTCACAATGATTTACTGCCATCTTCCCATTTCTCTCCAGTCACCTATTTCTCCTACCCCACACTATAACCCTTCCAAAATGTCTCCACTCTCCTTTAGTCACTAGCTCCACCAATACTCCTCTCACTCATAAGAGAGGTTGGTTCACCTTATAATTCACAGAAAAAATAAAAACTATTCAGCCTCATCTCCCATAACATCGGTCCTCTCTTCTCTGAATAAATCTATTTATTCCGTATTATTGCTTTTCTTCAATCCCAATGAATGAATAATTTCCTTTTCAACCAGAATTAATGATTATATATATATATATATATATATAATATTGTGTATTATCATCCTCTGCTTCCTCAAGAACCTTGTTTTTTCTCCCTCTCCTTCCTATATCTTCAACACCTCACTCTCTACCATTCTTCTCCCTAAGCTTATGAACATGGCCTAAGGTGCCCATATTTTTTTTAGAAAGAGAGAGAATGAAGCTCTCCCTTGATTCTATGTCTCATTTATCTATGGCCGCATATTTGTATCCACTTATGGCCATGCTACATGAAGAGTGGTCTATACACACTGTCCCTAATCTCTTACTTCCATATTTACTGTGTATCACTGCAAAGCCACTTCAGAACCTTGTGTTCCATTGGAACACATGGAGTGACTCATGCAAATAGCACCAACAACATCTAAAGGAATATTTAGCCTTTGCTTTTCCTGATTTCAGTATCTAACACTGTTGACTATTCTCCATCTCTCTCCCATTTTTCAGAAATCCACACCTGCTGGTTTTTTGTCTTTTTCTCTGGCCATCCTATTTTAGGCCCTATCTGGTTCCCTCTTCTTAGATATTTCTAAGGATCGTGTCCTCAATTCTCTTCTTTTGTATTATATAATTTACAACTCTGATGGCAGGTTGGAATTACTCAGAGACTTATTTGTAATTATTAATGCTTAGTCCTCATTCCCAGAGGTTTTTATTCATTTGATCTGGAGTAATTCATACATCAATATTAAAGTGAAATAGGGATGCCTGGGTGGCACAGTTGTTTAAGTGTCTGACTCTGGTTTCAGCACTGAGATCTCGGGGTGGTGAGATGGAGCCCCATGTGGGCTCTGCGCTTAGTGGGAAGTCTACTTGGGAGTCTCTCTCCGTCTCCCTCTGTCCATCCCACCAGTGTTCTCTCTCTCTGCCTCTCTCTTCCTTCTGTCCCAAAATAAATAAGTCTTAAAAAAAAAAAAGTAAAATAAAATAAAAATAAGTGTCACCAGTGATTGTGGTGCACAACTATACCAAAGAACCACTGCTCTATAGAGTTGTCTTGTATAATTCTATCCATTTCCATAACTGCTTCCTATCCATTGTCAAGTTTAGGTTAACCAGCACAAGAGGGGAAGAAAATCCTGGATGATCATGTCACAGAGAGAATATGAATAGATAGACTATACTGCAAAATAGTTTTAAAGCCCATTTCTTCAGAAAGACTCATTTTAAATACTCAGGGACACATTTATCATTCTAGACATCATCCAGAAGTGTTCATACAAGGGCAGTGGTTTAAGATTACATTATTTAAAGAAAATTGATCCAAAATCTCAAAGCTGTCTTCCTCATATTGCTGTCTATCAGAGCTGAGATCTTCCCTTGATCAGATACGAAGACAAGGATTACACACAATCCATCGCACTCTGAACACATTCTCTTCTCTACTTTTTAAAAGGTCCAGTGACTGCTGCCATAGAAAAGCTCATGTCCACGGCTCATCTCATTTTCGCTGGTTGACCCCTGCCCTTCACTGCCATTGCCTTTTCCCACATTGCCATTTTCCTTCCTCCCACATCGTAATTCTTTTTCTCTCAAAGCTTACAGATGGTAGAGTCAAAATACTCATTTAAAAAAAACAAAACAAAACAAAACAAAAGCAAACACAAAAAAACAAACTTTCTGGCCTCAAAAAACATGATTTGCAGTTTGCGTTCACACCCACAGGATGACAGTTGTCCCTTGCCAGCCTTGTAGCCTCATGTCTGTTTGGTAAGAAAGAAGGGTTTCCAAACTGTAATAACCACTTTGTAAGCTGTTGTAGCCTCCAGATGATAAATATCGTCTAAAATACTGCTTCACGGAAATTGTGTTTTTTCAATAAATACACTGTTAAACGTCTTTTAAAACCACATTTAATACACAACCTACAAAAAGTATATCTTGATCACTACGTATGTTTAGGGTTTCCAAATCTACAGCTCTGTCTCAAATTCTTCGTAACAGTTTCAGACTGTCCTGCCAAAGATCTGCTGAAAAATCCGCCTGGTTACTCACTCCATGGCTGTCTCACACTTCAAATGTCCAAAATTGAATCCATCAATCTCCATCATCCTTTCTCCAGAACCTGACTCTGGAGACTCTCTCCTCCAGACTCTCTCTTTTGGAGATTTTCACAACTAGCTCCTTGCTGGCCCCCTAGCCAGACCTTGCCCATGCGCAGGGCCCTACATGGGTCTCTGCTCCTTTGCTAGTATCCTCCCTCCCTGGCACTCTATCTCCTCATCTCATATGGAAGAGGGTGAGGGATACAGAGAGAAGACAGAAATTATTTTTCATTATTGTTTCACTGTTGCTGTTATTACTATAATTACTATTTATTTTAAACAGGCACATTCACTTTAGCCTTCTAGTAACTTCCTACTGAAATGAATACAAAATCAAAATCTACCACAGCCTACCTGACCCCACAGGAGTGGATCCCTTTCTGTTTCTAAGATCCTCTTTTCCCTTTCTTACCCTCACTCACTTATAGTCCCATAGGCCTTCTTACCATTTCTTGAACATTCCAAGCTTGTTCCTGACTTGGGAGACTTTCCACCATTGATACTCCTTCTGTACGGAATACTCTACCTCAGCCTTTGTAAGGCTGGTACCTTCTTGCCCTTCTGGTCTTAACCCAAAGACTTTGCCTCAAAGAGTACCTCCCTGTCCATAAACCTAATTAAAGCCAATGCCCCATCACGATCACAATAGCTTATTTTGCTGTCTTTATAAAGTATATTACCCTCTGAAATTATTACACTGGTTAACTTTCTTGGTTTTTGTCTGTCTCCCTTCAAGAAAATTTTAACACCCTCTGAAGAGCAGCTCTGCCTCTCTTGCTCACAGCTCCACTCCAGGACTCCACCTCCAGGAGCTAAAACAGTGCTGGAGCAGAGTAATGCTCAGTCATTTGTAAATGTTAAATAATAATGATAAATACTAAGCTGTCCACTAAACATGAAAAGGTACATTCCAAACATTTATTGGAGGACAGGGGGGAGGGAACATCAAGAGAAATACTAATTTGGAGAATGTAGCAGAATCCCTAGAGGGGTTTCTGTTAGAATCCCCAGAGGGATGATTTGGGTTGGAGTCAAGGTTGGCAGAAAATAGCCAATTTGTAGGAAGTCATGGGGACGAAGACAGAACAAATTTTCAGCAATTGTTTTGAAATCCACCTGACCCAACTCTGAGTCCCTGGATAGGAACCACTGGGTCAGGAAGCACGTGTTCATGGTGTGCCTTTCATCATTTAATTGCACCACACCTGGTGTAGTAATTTGACTCTTTAACGTACATTTGTATGCCTCCTCTTGTGAGGCAGTGTGGTGTGGTGCAAAGACCCAGACCTTAGGTCATTAACCAGCTTTGTGACCTCGGGGAGGAACTATACATCCTACTCTGCTGACACATCTGTCTCCTGCCCTTCAAACCAGCTAGGACACCAAACTATTCTTCTGGGGTAGGATTTGAAAATGCTGCCCTTCTTGAATTGGCTGCTCTTAGATTTAGCCCAAACTCGATTTCTTTCCACAATACCCCTTATTATTTGTTTATAACATTTTTTTTTTTTTTCCTCCTTAGGCCAGATCTTCCTTAAGGTCTTGTTCAGGTCTACATCTTATCTTCCACCCCCAACTTCTTATCCCTACCTACTCCCAAACCTATCCCTTCACTATTATGCAAAATAAAAAAATGTTTGTTAAAATGTTCCCCAAAACTTTCTGGAAAACAGAGTAGTAATATGTATCAAGTTCTTTAAAAATAAGTATATTCTTTGTTTCAATTATTCTTTTAGAACCCTAATCTTAATTAGTAATTCCAAATGAAAACAAGAATATATGTGCAAAGGTGTTCAATCCAGTGCATCATTAATTGCAAAACAAAACAAAACAAGGGATGCCTGGGTGGCTCAGTTGTTTAGCAGTCTGCCTTCAGCTTGGGTCGTGATCTCAGGATCCTGGGATCGAATCCCACATCGGGCTCCTGCTCAGTGGGAAGCCCACCTCTCCCTCTGTCCTCCTTCCTGCTTGTGTGCTTTCTCTCTCTCTGTCTCTCTCAAATAAATAAATAAAATGTTTTTAAAAATAATAATAAGGCAAAGCAATGAAACAACACAATCACCAAGAGCTGAGGGCTGAGTAATTCAGAGAAATAGCCAATGGTAGAAGATTTACATATTCAAATATATGATATTCGAATTCTTTACATTCTTGTAAAGTGAAGTTTTTATAAACAGGGAAATAAAACATACTACTAAGTGAAGAAATCAAGTTTTAAAACACAATACACATTATTATTCCAGTTGCACAGTAGTATAAGCACACACACACGACTGAAAATATAGTGAAATGTTAACCGTGAATATTCTTGGAGTGAGATTATGCATGATTATTTCTCTTTTAAATCCTTTTCTATATTTTCAGCTTCTATAATGTACATTCATTACTGCCTAATAATCAGAAGAAAAACGTCTTAAAATTTTGCTGATTAGTGAACTGATGAATTAAAAAAATTGGTATCAAACTAGTTTAACTTTAAAATGGGACTAATAATACTATTTCCCTTCCCACGTTCTCCTGTGTGAAGTTTAATGGAAACATCATTACACTTTGCACTCTGATCGTTAGTATTAGTTTCCTCCATAGGTTAGTGACATTTTAAAGAAAAAATGATGATGTCTTATATTTCTTTCAGATTGGTAAATTCCAGTGCACATAGCCAATAAAGAGATGTTTAAAAATTATGATTTACAAAGATTAATTTTTGAACTCTGAAATTCACAGTAATACAAATCAGTGCTCATGTACAGACATTACAAAAGAAGAAGGAACAGAGCTAGATTTGTTGAGAGCATGTTAAATGTCAGATAATTTACATTTGTTTACTGGGAACTATTGTAGGAGGCAGGGATTATTAACCTTGCTTTACAGTTTGAGGGTGTTGAGACTTGGAAAAGTAACTTCACTAAAATCACTGAAGTAAATTATATTCCAAAACTCTCCGAATGCTCTGCTTCCAGTGGCCCCTTCCCTACACGAAGTTCCACAATCCATCATTGACTCACGCTTAGCCTCCGGCCTCGTTTAAGCCAATGAGCAGAAATACCACATTGTTGACCATGAGTCCTCTTTACCCCCCTCCCATGGGGCCAACAATGTCCTCAATAACAAAATACAGGCTGCATCCTTATTCTGGTTTCTGGAATAAAGAAACCATGGAGCAAAGACATAGCCAACCCAATAAAACATGTAACGTGAGTGAGCAATAAATCTTTGTGGTAAACTACTGAGACGGGGCAGCTGTATATCCTAATCTAACCTCTGCTGACAAAGACTCACTAGCAACTGGTGAGGACAAAATGCAAACCCAAGTCTGTTTGACTCCAATGTCCATGCTTTTTTCATGACATCACTCTACTTTATGTTTTCAATTTTTTTTGATGAAAATTATTTTTATGCTGAGAAAGAATCTATAATAAAACAATAGCTTCTGTGGACCAGGGATGATTTCTAAATGCAAAACTGAAATGGCTAGCATTTTGTTTCCCCATGATCCCTCTATCTTCTATTACACGACAAGTAATTTCAAAGATTGAATCTAATACCCTGGACATTGTCACTCATGCTTCCTGACTGACACCTTGATAAGATTTCATGTGCTGGTTAGCTTTATCACCTACGTGTTCCTATAGAAAACCCACATCCAAGGGAATCCCTGCCTTTCTGCTTTGGAAAGATTAATTGAGCTCATGGGTATGTGCCATTTTTTTTTTTTTTTGAACCATTTTCTTTTTTTTCTTTCTTTCTTTTTTTTTTTTTTGCGAACCATTTCTGTGGTTGAGGAAATAGGCTTTTTTAAGGCTTCTGCTTTTGCCTTGGCACACCATGGGTGGGAACGTCTCAGTCGTGTACCACTCGAGAAGGCTCAGACCTATCAGAAAGCCATTCCTAAAGCAATGGGGGTTCATCTCCTACTGGGCATTGTTATTTGCTGCCATGGAGACTCAAACCTTTGGCAGCTCCTACTGGCCTTTCTATAGGATATTAGAAAATTCCTGGCAAGCTCACCTTTACTATTTCAGAAGTCTAGAACTAAAAGTTAGTTTCTAACTGCTCACAGTTAGAGCAATAAAATTGATGATCAAACCTAGTCAAACTCATTAAGTTTTGACCTTGGGTCCCAAGAGCACCCACGTGAATATTAATACACGACCATGCTATCTCCTTTTTAAAGCAGCCTGGAGCCCCCAAATTAGCCCTTGGTTGTTCATCAGTCTGGAGCACAACTGAGGTCTCAGTGATTTTTATACCCAGTGTCTCTGACACATCTCTTATTTTTTCATGTAAAATTCCAGTCTTCCTTAACATGACATCCTTGTCCCCAAGATGTATCCCCAGCTGGAAAGTATCCCCAGCAAAATTTTCCTGTGCATTCTGGAACAAGTTCAATCCATGGGACACAACATAACCTTTCCCAGGCTTCTCATGGAAAATCAGCAAGCCCAGGAACATCTCCTGGCCCCACCATTATTTCGACTACTTCTGGATGATACTATCTTGATAAAGGTGCTGTCTCCTCATGTATTGAAATTATATGGCCCTCAAGACACTGAAATATGGCTGTGTTCCCATCCTCTCTAAGCTAGGGATCTGAATCAATATGCCACCATCAACTATCTTTATTTCTATCCACCCACCCCTCCTAGGAATGATGAACAAGCTATCTCCCCACAAAAACCATAAAGTAAGCTACACTCAGGTCTCATCACCACCTAAACCACTACTTCAGGTTATCCTCACTGAGGACCAACACCCATTTCCCTTGTAACTCTTATTTCTTTACAATATCTTATTAGTTTTCTTTCATTTATGCTCAGAGGGCTCTATGGAAGTACAATTTACATGCAGCAGCATCAAAACCTTAGGTATACAGCTTGATGAAATTGTATATACTTCAGTGTAGCTTGGTCAAGATAGAAAATATTTCCACAACTCCAGAAAGTTTCTTCAGTCCTTTCACAATCAATAATCCCCATATTCCTCCCACCTCTCCAGGTAATCACTATTCAAAATTCTCTAACCACAGAGGAGTTTGTCATATTGTTGAATTTTATGTAAATAGAATCATACATCTACTTTTTGTGTCAGGATTCTTTTTCTCAAAAATTTTTGAATGTGTTAGCTGAGAAACAGTTATATGCTACAGTTGGCTTATCCATTCTTCTGTCATTGGCCATTGGTTTTTTTTCATCTGAGGCCTATTATAAACAATGCCACCATGAAATTTTTGTAGAATTCTTTTTAAGGATGGATATCTAAAAATGAAGTAGATAAGCCATAGGATATACGTCTTTTTATTAGAACTTGCCAAAGTTTTACAAAATGAGGTACCATTTTATATTCCCAGTGGATACGTGTTCCAGTTGCTCCACATACAGAAAAGTATGTGATGATATTTCATTGTCCTTCCGGTGAATTCCTGAAAGTCCATGAGCCAATCAAATCTGGTCCTATGGCAAGCATAAGTTCCTGTGTTCCTGTGTTCAGGTCAAACAATGATTTTTTTAAATTGAGATAAAATTGACAAATAACATATTTGTATGATGATGATTTTTATATGCTTATAGGCTTCTAAACACTGGAAGCTCAAGATGGATTTTCCTTTTCAGATATCAGAAAAAGAAATTACAGTAAAAGTTTGGAATCCTTTATCCAAATGAAAGTGTTCTATGTGGGTTGCTACTGTTGTGCATGCCTGAAGGAGAAGTTTTTCATTCTGTCTTGACATTTTTATTACTTGATTGCTCATTTTCAGAATCCCTCACGCTTGAAGGGTATTTTGTGTTTTCACACATCCATTGGCTCTCTCATCGCAGCCTGTATAAGTTAGGGAGATAAAAGTATTATCATCCTGTCTGGAACTTCATGGTTGGCACTGGGTGTTGAGCAAAAATAGCAGCCACGATAATGAAGTTTCCCAGAGGAGCACCAGCATGTGAGGCTCACTGTTGGGCCTGAGCTGAGACTATATTCCAGGTCAGCACCAGAATTAAAGTCAAAGAGATTTCATACCCAGAGACGTAGTCCCTAGAGCCTCCACTGCCCCTCAACACACCTCACATGTGCAACAGTGTTGATGACACAGATGTCATGTGCTCTTTGCCTCAGCTAGGTATTTCATAAGCAGCTGGACCCAGGCCCAAATCCATCGCTGGAAGGTGTTGACACTGAGAGAGGGAATCATTTCTTGAGAGTTTGTTTCATAATCAATACACGGGCACCACCCCTCCACTGGAAATCTGTGTATACCAGGGAAATACATCCTCGGGTTCCTTTTACTCTGCTGTTTTTATAGTAGCTGCATTCAAAGCTAATTGGGATGCATGATTTTGACCATTATAGTCCTCGGATGGTTTTCTTTTTTTTTTTATCTTCTCTGCGTTCCAAATACCTTGCAGTCACAGGCATTTGCCCAGGATCTTGTTGGTGGCCCAAGATGCAGCTGTAACCACTGCTGACAATGATTTTGATTCTTCCTTGAGTCACTTGCTTTCCAACCCTCCTTGGAGTTTTCTCAAAGTAACAATGAGAATTTCTTAAAACTACTTGAGGGCATAGCCTAAGTGATTCCCGAGGAGAATATTCAGGACACATACACGTTCTCCGCCCACCCACTCAGAGCTGCTTGACCTTTGAGAGCATCCGTTTTCTCTGAAAAATGAAATTCATAATATTTCCTCTTGGGATAGCTGTGAAAAGTGAAAAGACTAGTCAATGTGAAAGTCCTTTATTAATTTTAAGGCGTGGCAAAATATTTTTTGTTACCCTTAAAAAGAGAAAAGCCAAAATGAGTGCATGGGGCAGGATATGACTAAGTGTCTGCATCTGAATGTATGCATAAGATGTGTGGCATTTCTCTCAAAGGGCTCTGTATTTCATGCAAGAGGGAAAAAAACATGTCCAAAAGAGAGTGTGCTGACAAAAAGTATGTCAAGATGATATTTGAGGGGAGGTGCTACTAAAGCTAAGGATAAAGGCAGAGAAAAGAAAGGACAACTAGAAAAACTGGGAAAACAAAGGCGTCGGTAGAGATGATAACAAATAAAATATAATTGTGCTAATCAGATGTAGCAATAAAACCATTATAAGTATAGGATATCTAACCTCTCCAAGATGCATGTGAAGTGACATGTAGGAAGTATATAAGTCAAAGAACTATGTCAGTTCTCTTTTCAGGTACACCTGATGTTTGTAGAACCTCTCCCTACTTACCACTCAGGCCCTTGTGAAATCAGTTTGAACCTCTGACCCAAGATCCATTCTGGTGATTGAGCTTTAGAACGGTCCATGAGCTACACTTGTTTATCATCCACATCCAGGCGAGGTTCATCCACACTCTGGGCTCTCTTTGTCCTAGTTCCAGTTCACCTCACTGACATTCCAGGGGCACTGTGCTTTCTTTGTCCTCCATCAGCTCAGTAGAATTACACTTGGGAGAAAAAGATCTGAGTTCTAATCTTTAGGATGTATTACTGCTGATTAGAACTTCAGTCATTGGCATGAATTTGGAAGTGACTCTGGTTAACGTTCTCTGGCTTTGTTTACAGTAGGATTTTGTCTACTACAGACATTGTTACACTCCCATTGACAAAGCCTGATGCACAAAAATGCCTACCTTGTAAATGGTCCCATTTAGAAATGTTGCTTGGGTTTTTGAAAAGATTTGCTGTACGATTTCTTTAGGTCTTTTACTGCATTTGAATAAGATTTTATTTATCAATTTTCAAGAACACATCTATCACAGGTAAAGGGAGGGGTATTCCTGCATAAGGAGTGCAGGAAGAATATCTTTAAAAGTTCAAAGGCCCGCTGGGGCACCTGGGTGGAGCGGTCAGTTGGCGTGGCTTCCTCCTGGGTTGTGATCTCAGGGTTATGATCTCAGGGTCATGAGATGGAGCCCTACATGCTCAATGGGAAGTTGAGACTCCATGCTCAATGGGGAGTCTGGTTGAGATTCTCTCTCCCTCTCCCTCTGCCCCTCCTGCTCATGCACTCTGTCTCTCTCTCTCTCTCTCTCTCTGAAATAAATAAGTAAATTGTTTAAAAAAAATTAAAGTTCTGCTTGAAAAGTATAAAAAAAATACCAAATGTTAGTCTTGCTCATAAAGAAGAAAGTGGCCCTGCTTTTTCCCAGGTCTTATTAAAACTCTATGCAAACATGGGACACTACTCCACTGTCCTTTGCCTTCTAGTTGCTCGGACTTGACACCCGATATATCCAGAATCATTTTTTGTTTTTGTTTTGTTTTTAAGTTAAACCCTCTTTCTTAGGGGTGAAAGTAAGAAAGTAGTGCCTAGAGGGAGTCATAAGGTTAAACATTTATTTTGAAACTAGGATGAAAAGAGAGTAGAAGCAGCCCTCAATAATCCATGTTAAAAAGGGGAAAGATTAGTTTACTTAATCCAAAAAGTTTTATTTTAGACACCACATGCAACTTTTTAATTAATTCATTCATGATAAATAATGCTTTTCCTTTCTTGTTAGTACTTTCACCAATTTCTCCTTCCTAAATTTCCATTCAATTTTTGTTTCCTAAGACCCCAGCAGTATTCTATAGACATAAAGGAGTTAGATCACACCTCTTCAACTAATCCATCTAATTACCCAACTCACCCCCAAGCAATGTGCTAACCAGAAAGACAACGTATTTCATTAGTGATTTAACAGTGGTTTGCAGAACTGGATCAACCAGATTCTCCTCTGCCAAGGCCCAGGTTTCTGAATTTCTGTCCTCAACACAGCTCTGTAGGTTAGGGTAATATATCAGAGACATGGAAGCTTAAGCTCATTTCTGACTTCTTCTGCTATACCTTCTCTCTTTCAACAGTCTTTAAACATGTATATATGTTATATGTATATAAACATGTTTATGTTTATACATATACATGTTTATACCTGGGTGGCTCAGTTGGTTAAGCATCTGCCTTTGGCTCAGGTCATGAGCTCAGTGCCCTGGAGTTGAGCCCAGTCTCTGGCTCCCTGCTTGGAGGGGAGCCTGCTTCTGCCTCTGCCTCTGACCCTGATTCATTCTCTCTCTCTCTCTCTCTCTCTCTCTCGGTCAAATAAATAAAATCTTAAAAAAAAAAAAAAAAAAAAAGATTCTCCCATAATTCCCATAATCATTAAAAAAAAAAAAAAAACACAAAACCTTCCCCTTTGACCCCATTCTACCTTTTGGACTACCATTCAAAGTTTTTATTCCTTTTTCCAAATTTATCAGAAGTGCAACATGCATTCTCATTTGCTTGAGAATGCAAGTGAAATCTGACATCTACTTCATTACTTAATTGAAATTTCCTATCGTTCCTCCTAAGGTCACAAGCAACTTCTAAGTGACCACATCCAAAGGATATTTTTCAGTCTACCTGTGGAAAGCAACTTGGTTTAAATACTGTTGTTGACTTCTTGCTTCTTAAAACTCTACTCCCTTGACCCCCGTGCTACCGCACCTTCCTGATTTCCCTTATATTTCTGTGAGTCTTCCTTTTGCCTGTTTTCTCTGCACAACCATTCAATATTGCCCAGATGTATAGGGCTTTATCTCATCATTTTCCATCTATGTTCTGTCCCTTTGTGGTTTTATCTACCCATGTAGTGCAAGGGTTATATGTTTGCTAATAGCTTCCAGATTTTACACTGAAGACTGAGACTCTTATGCTGAACTATAGTCTGGATAACTCCATGAGAATATACAACAAAACTTGAAATTCCACATGTCCAAAGCTGAAATTATCATTTATCTCTTAAATTTTTTCCTATTCTTGTATTTTCTATTTCATTTTTATGGGATTGCCATTCAAACAAATGTTTAATCTAAAAACCTGGGTGTCACTCTTGACTGCCACCTTCCTCAACCCACGCATGTAATCAATGAATTTAAATCTTGGTGATTTTACTTCTAAAATATATCCTTTATTACCCTAATTGCTAGTATTAATACTAAGGTTCTAGTATTAATACTAAGTCTCCCCATCTAGGAAGACTCCTACAGGGTGTGCTAACCTCCTCAACCATCTCATTGACATTCTTCTCACCTTCCACTACCCCCTAGAGTTAGAGCTACAATATCTATCTCTTTAATGGTTCCCTATCTCCTCACAGTGAAGACCAAGCTCCTTTGCATGGAACAGAGCCCCTTGACCATCTCTATGCCTTCATCACTTGCCACTAAATCTCACACCTTTAATTTTTTACCACTCCATCTCAAACTTTATATTTCAGAAAATTCAAAATGCCTGTAGTTTCCCACACAGCATTCAATTTCTTGCCTACATATTTACTTAAGCTGTCTCCATTCCTATCTCTTATCTTCCCCTTACCCCAGCCAACACCCCCTACTGCCTAGCTTTTACTCATCCTTTGAGAATGAGCTCATCGTAATCTCCAAAAGCTTTTCTGAGGGCAACACCCTCCTTTCCACCCCAGGGTAGTTGAACTTCTCTCCTCCAAGACCTCAGATGTGTTATATATCTCTCTCTGTGTACTCATCCTCAGTCTTCAGCATCATACCTGAAAATAACTGGCTCCCATGGATATTTGTTGAATGAATGAGTATGGAGTAACAGGTTGGCTTCCTGCTGACTGGGTTTTTAGCATTGTATCAGTCTAAGATATGATGTCATTTCTTTCCATTGTAGAGGAGGCAGAGAGGAATATGACAAATGATTTTATCACATTTCCTTTTAACAGTTCAGCCTCATGATTTTGTTTGAAATGTTATAGACTTGCAGAATACCAAATGCATCCAGATCTAAATGTGGCCATCAAGTTATATTTCAAAAGCAATAATTTTAAAATAGCTCCTATTGTGGAAACTGTGTGACAAGCTTCCTCTAAAAGAGGACACAGTCAGAAATTGCCTATAGTTTTCATGTCCTTCTGTTACACATTTTCCATAGGCGACACCAATGACTAGGACAAGTTTCCCGTGTGTCTGCTTTCTCTCTGGTCCCCAGTATAGGGGTGGTAATTGATGTGAAACTTGGTTAAAGTTGGTTACCAAAGAGGAGAGAAGGAAAATCTAAAAGCATGGGAACCATCCTTCCAATAATCAAGAGATAACACAGTGCGTTTTTACACTATTTTAGCATTTTTTAACTCCAGAAAAAAAAAAGAACAGTGCTTCCTGTAACTCACAAGTCAGCGCCTGGGCTTTGTCTCACAGGAAGCATCTGGGCGCTGCAGGTCAGAGGCAAGGAAGGTTACAACGGGCAGGTTTCACAGGCAGTGATTAAGTGTGTAGAAACTGGAAGTTTCCGGGAATAGGATGTGAATACTTTTTAAGACAAGAGCAAAGAAGGATAGACAACAGAAGAACTATTGGAAAATATCTGAAAAAGAAACTCAGAGGCTTTAAGAAATAAAAACAAAATAAGTCAGATAATTACTACCCACTGTGTTCAAAAAGGGAATTAGGAGAGTTTTTAACTTAAAAAAAAAAAAAAAAATGACAGAAGGAATACAGCAGTGACCGTGGAGGACACATCTAACATCCTTTGGGAGATGCCCGGGAACAAAGCAATACTAAAAGGGAGAATAATAGCAGTTTTTGTCAAAAAGTTTTCCGATTTTAGAAACAAGAAAGTCCTTAGTTTTGTACCTGCATAATACTTCCTTTGTTAAATCTTGTGTTACATATCACTAATGTTCATTTAAACTTTAAAAATAAAGAATTTTAGGGCGCCTGGGTGCTCAGTGGGTTAAGCCTCTGCCTTCAGCTCAGGTCATGATCTCAGGGTCCTGGGATCAAGTCCCGAATTAGGCTCTCTGCTCAGCAGGGAGCCTGCTTCCCCCTCTCTCTGTCTGCCTGCCTCTCTGCCTACTTGTGACTTTTCTGTCAAAAAAATAAATAAATAAATAAATATTTTAAAAAAGAAAAGAAAAGAAATTTAAAATTGTCTTAAATATTTGATTCTAGATAAGATACAGCTCATTACATTCTTTCACCTATACTGGTTTCTTTTCTAATTTTGCAATATTAGCATTTTGAGATTTATATTCCATTTTCATCCACTGGATATCCTCCAGTCAAAGCACCTCGTGAAACCCAACCTCAAAACTCCCCAGACTCGTGGATCCCTTCAGCTGCCAGAAGGACTCAGCATGCCCTTCATTTTCCATGCCCTTCCTCTGAAGGCATTTGACTCAGTCATTCATATGCCATAAGTTTCTTAAATAACAGTTTCTAAAGACTCAAGTCTTTTTGTAATAGAATAAAGCTTACTTATACAGTTAGGCAATTATAGGTAGAGTGATTAGTTTTGTCCCTCTGATAAATGAAAAAATAGAAAAAATAAATGCATACATATTTTTTTTAAGATTTTATTTGTTTATTTTGACAGACAGAGCTCACAAGTAGGCAGAGAGGCAGGAAGGTTGGGCAGGGGGGAAGCAGTCTCGCCGCTGAGCAGAGAGCCTGATGCAGGGCTCAATTCCAGAACCCTGAGAGCATGACCTGAGCGGAAGGCAGAGGCTTTAACCCACTGAGCCACCCAGGTGCCCCACACATATTATTTTAGATTAAATGCAAGTAAGTTCAGCATAAGCTTGAAAAGTTCATTATATGGGGTTGGCTTAATACTTTGCCATAACACAGTACTTATGTACCACTAATAAAAACTATATCTTTAGATATTTAGACAATATCTTTAAAATTTAGTATCACCAAGTCATTTTATATACTTGGAAGCCAAAGCCCTCCATAAACAATGTATAATCCACAAATGTTTTAGGCCCAGCATTGGGGAAAAAAACCATGGTACTGAAAAAGTCAAATTTATTGCTACACGGCGGAATCCTAAATTCATCCGCTTATTATGCAAAACAGTGATCTTTTTCATTTCTAAACTATAAACACACTTGTAAATGTTACAAATATAACATCCTATTGATGACTAAATCAGCTTACTCTATCATGAAACCTTTACTCAAGGCTGTTTTTCATGAGCTGTAGAGAAAAAGAGCAAAAGATAGAAAATAAAGCATCAGTACTTTATATTTCATTTGGCTTAAGGTTTTCTTTTTGTTTTAGGATATCCTCAGGCAGTAATTTCATTAATGTTCATGTAGGGTATTCCTACCAATCCAGTAAGAAATTCTTCTGATAATGTTTCTTCATAGCAGTTGAAAGAAAAACTAAGATACCAGGAAAAAACAAAGCATTCCCTGCTGAACAGGAAAATAGGATCTGGAAAATCTGAGCAGAAGTGTAGAAAAAAAAACAGCCTATTCCTCTGTATTTTGCTTGTTCAACATCCTTTTTGATAGGGACAGAATCTGGCTTCTTGGTACAGGATGATATGGTATGTATATTACTTACCCATTACTGGTTACAAATTACCCCTCAATTGCCATAAAAAAGAAGTAATATCTCACGCAGTTTCTGGGAAGTCAGGGACCTGACAGCCATTTAGGTAATGGTTCTAGTTCAGGGGGTCTCATGAAGTTGCACTCAAGCTAGGGTGACCAACACTCCCAGTTTGCCCGCGACATAGGAGTTTCCCAGGAAACACGATGTCAGTGCTAAAACTGAAAAAGTCCCTGGAAAACCTAGACAGTTGGTTCCCATAAATCGAGTGTCATTTGGGGCTTTAATCTCTAAAGATGACTGGGTTTGGAGGATCCACTTCCAAGTTTACTCACGTGGTTGTTGGCAGGAGGTTTTGGTTCTTTGCTGTGTAAACATATCCACAGAGCAAGCTTATAACATGGTTCCCCTCAGAGACGGTGAGGCCACACTGCATTTTATGGCCTAACCTCCAAGGCATACAGCCTAACTTCTGCTTTAGTCTATTCATTAGAACCAAGACACTAAACTCAGATCACACTAGAGAGCAGGAGACATAGAAGGCCATGCACACCAGGAAACAAGGATCATTTTAGTTTTGTGTACCCAATAAAGGGCAGTGCCTACCTTGGAGAGCCCAAAAGTTGTTTGTGGAATGAGTTGCATTGTGGTCGACGGGCTTCCAGCTTTTACACTACCCAGTGTTAGAACCATCACCCCTCTCATGTCAACTGCATCCTGAAGCCCAAGGGCACAGACGTCCACGACAGCACCCTGAAATTATAAATAATATCACCTTTGACCCCCATTAACCACTAAACGGATCACCTGCTGGCCATGTGACCTGAAACTGCCTCTTATCAACCACAAGCATATTTGCATTTAATGGAATACATTTTTCTCTTCTTTTTAATTGACTAATCAAATCCATAATAAAACTGCTTCAAGTTGGTAAGAATCACACTGTTTAAACACAGTTTTTCTTCAAAGATAGGGAATTGGGGAGTAAATAGTATTTATCACATTTTGTTTTCCTTTAAAAAATAATCATAATCCCTGATGTAACTTTTTTCCACTTTAGGCCAGACAGTTGTGATAATGATTTGAATCAGGTTTGGAAAAGAAATAATTATTTTTGGTGGCATAAGCCTTTGAAGTATAATTGGGTTTCCTGCTGGGAAAAAATCTATCAGCTGTTATGAGGCTTTCTCGGTTCTCAAACTACAAATGTAAATACTGAGGCCTTTGCAACACCAGTGAGTGATCCAGGTGTCCAGTAGCTAGAATAGGTAGAAATAGCCCAGCTATTGGCAAATGCTACAACCACAATATTGTGTCTCCAGAGTCCACAACTTTGCCAAGGCTTCCCGGTCCTTGGATACACCTCAACATTCTGAAATATTCTGTGATTCCAGCTGCTGAATTGGCTTATATCTAAGGAAATGTTCTCGTTAAATTCAGGTTGTTTTTCTATCTGTGATCTCAGAACAGTTGACATTTGACCTGTGGTGGGAAAGAGCAAGATATTTTATACAAAGGACAACCCCGCCCCCCAATTCGTCAGAGGCTTAGTAATAGTGGAGAGCTCCAATGTGATTTCATCTGCTATCTAGTTTGGCTTTCTTCCCATAAGCACTCAGACATGGTAAATGACATCATCAGGAACAGGGTAAATACTTTTAGAATGGACAAGCCTATTAATACTCACATCAACCTGGATAAAATGAAACTAAATTTGCAAAACTCCTTATCCTAAGAGAGCAAACATATGTAATATTTAACTTTGGAACATCAGGAAGGTTTCTAAGATTTTTTTAAGAGATTTTTCTTTTTCTTTTTTTTTTTTTTAAGACTTTATTTATTTATTTGACGGACAGAGATCACAAGTAGGCAGAGAGACAGGCAGAGAGAGAGAGGGAAGCAGGCTCCCCGCTGAGCAGAGAGCCCGACGCGGGGCTTGATCCCAGGACCCTGGGACCTGAGCTGAAGGCAGAGGCTTAACCCACTGAGCCACCCAGATGCCCCAAGAGGATTTTTCTTTCTCTAGGCAAGATGTTTGTTACCATTTCTCATAATTTGATTGTCCTTTATTTCTAAATTTTAAACTTTGTCTTTTGTCCTTTTAAAAATTGGTTAAGATAGTGGGATATCACTGTTCAAATTAGATGTGGCAAGCAACGAAAATAATAATGAAACAAATGACTCATGACATAACATTCAGGTTCTGTAACCATATTACAAATATATGAGAAGCATCTCTCTTTATAACTTTTTAAAAAGCCTCTTAAGAAGTATCTCCCTTTATAATATTTTTAAAAGACTCTTAAACACTTTCTTATTCTCTCCCTCTGTCCCCCAACAAGGCCTATACATAGAGGGAACTAAGTAATGTTTATTGTTAATGATGATGATCAGAATTAGCCACTTTTTGAAATTTTTAATAAAAATTGTTGTCCTTTTCCTCAACCCTAATTCATCTACTCATTGTAAAAACTGTTAGAAAATGTAAATAAACACAAGGAAGAAAATGTGAAATACTCATAACCTCACTTCCCTAGAAAATCACTGTTACATTTAGAGATTGTCCTTATCTCTCTCTCCCTCTAACTCTTAAAACTTAAAAATAAAATATCATGTGTCTATCTATATTTTTATAACTATCTAAAATATTTTATGTTAGTATCTTCAAGAATATCTTCTCATCATTATGAAGAAGGAAGCAGCAGATATGCTCCAGTGCCTCGTGGGGAGCACTTACACAAGGACTCCATAAAAATGAATCAATGAGTGAAGGAGTGGACAAGCAAATTTGTAATGAACACACGAAGACCTATCTTTGTGGAAAGCTGAATGATTGCTTTCATGAAGTGTTTTTGGCAAAAATGATGATAGATAATAGTACTCACTTATTGGCATATTTTTTTAGCACACTGCGAACCTTCGCAGTCACCTGAGGAGATAGGTTTCGTCCTTTACCACCACCATTTCAATGATCTCTGAGACACTGAAAAAGCTGCCCAAGTTTTGAAGTTAAGTTTCAAATTCAGACCTGACTGAATTGAAAAGCATGTAGCTCTCTCCACCATAACATACTGCCTTTCAAATATGGCTCATACACTGAAGTGAAGCTTTGTGGAAAGGACATCTCCACCACCTTCAGTACAGGGAATTACATAATGATAAGAAGCCTTTCAGAGCCACTCACTGCACAGACAATCCCTGTGTTCCCTGATGGCAGAGTACAGCTGTTACCATCCATCCGTGGGGTGGCTGTTTCATACTGGTACAGTCGGGGCCATTGAAATCACAGACACATTCACTCAGAAGAAAATGGGTGGATTTTCTTTTTCTTTTTGAGAAAGCTTTTTACAATAATCCACTTAATCCCAGGGCTGATTTGCCATTGAAATCTGAGGCACGACGTCCTTTACCAGGAATTTCCTAACTTTGAAAAAATTTAAATTAGCCAATAAGATTTTTTTTTGCTCCTTCCTTAACTTTCAAAAAAAAAAAAAAAAGGATGTGTGTATGAGTGTGTGTGTGTGTGTGTGTGTGTGTGTGTGTGTATGGAAGGGGGAAGTACATGGATTCTTTCAGCAAAATGAATATTATTTTACCTCTGAGGAGAACTATGGCATATCCAATAAAAACAAAGAATTTTGGATGACTTAGTTGTAGCTAAAGATAATTTATTTTTTTTAAAAAGGAGGATTTGGGATACATGTTGTTACATACTTGTCAAAACATACGGAATACACAACACCAAAGGTTAACCCTAATATCAACTATGGACTGTGGGTAACAATGCTACGTCAGTGATATGGACATTTCATCAGTTTCATCAGTTGTAACATATGTACTATTCTGATGGGGGATGTGGATAATAGGGGAAGCTGTGTGTGTTTGGGGGCAAGAGGCATATGGAAACTCTATATTCTACTCAATTTTGCTATGAAGTTAAAATTGCTCCCAAAAAAGTTGTTTGTTTGTTTTTTTAAACCAGACTGGCATGACACAAATGAATGTATTTCTAGGTCTTACAAAGAAGTAAACAATGTTTTTCTCATTCCAATGGAATTAACAGAATTATATATATAAATTTCTGGTCTTATAACTTAAGTGATCCCATAGCCATGGATCTCTGCCTTAGTTTTCCCTGGTTTTGAATGGCATCACAACCTCCTGTTGCTGGGCTCAGCCCAGTGCAGCAAAAGCATCTCCTAGGAACTTAAAAGGAATGTAGATTCTTAGATACCACCCAGACCCACTGAATCAGAAAATCTGTCTTTTAATAAAGCTCTCCAAGTGATTCTGATTCAAACCAAAGTCTGAGGACCACTGGTTTAGAGGATAGTGCTGCTGCATTCTCTGGTCAGATCATTCACAAACACAGAGACCAGCTGCAGGGATCAAGTATTCAATGATCTAAAATGGGAGAGCAATACCTATTTTACAAGAGCGCTATGGCAATTAATGACTTAGTACATATAAAATACAGAAAACAAAGCTTGGCATATATGTGTCTATTAATATTAGCTATTGTCCCTGCCATATCTACCATTATAAGTTATCCAGCTCTTTGAAATTGTTCATGAGCATAATTTAAAAACTATGTTGGGACAACTGAACTTGGACTCTGTTAACTGCTCGTAAATTCTGTTTATGGGGAAGTGTTTGTATTTGTTGCAATGATAGTAAACTCTCAACCCCCAGGTAGTTTCTATACATAGATTCTTCATTGTCTAGCCCAGTAGGGCCATGGGTAACAATCTCTCCTCACAGGTGCACAGTGTGAAAAGGATGTTATGAGCCAGCCTCATGGGACAAGATACTGAGATCAGGTGAAGAAGGACAGAGTACTCTTAGACAGGCACTCAATTACTGGGGAAGTGGGAGATGTTTGGCAAACAGCTAAGGGAAAAGTTGTGAAGAAACACTAAAGAAACAAGTTGTGTGGGGAAATAAAAAGTAAGCCATGAAGTCTAGCTGTGAAGACCCAAACAGGGTATTTTCTACAGAGGGAGTTAATAAAGAAACAAAGGAGGGAGCATCAGGGAAGACAGGATGAATGTCAGGAATCAAAGATGGCCCCATCACTTCAGTACATTTAAAAAGTGGGGAAGCTCAATATTTAGTGTATGACAAAACTGCCTTATCAAAATGGCCTCATCAAATGGCTCTCCTCAGGATGCCTGGGTGGCTCAGTCAGTTAATTGTCTGCCTTCAGCTCAGGTCATGATCTCAGAGTCCTGAGATTGAGTCCCATATTGGGCTCCCTGTTCAGCGGGGAGCCTGCTTTTCCCTCTGCCCACCTCTCCCCTGCTTGTGCTCTCTATCTCTGAGAAATAAAATCTTAGGAAAAAAAAAAAAATGGCCATTCTAAGACATTCTAGACCCGACATGGACAGAGTAAGGAAGAATCTGAACTAGAACAATGACAATGGCCACTGCTATCATCTAGTCTCTGAAGATGAAGATGAGATTGTTATAAATTCTCATGGCTCAATGCCCTGCCAAGATTTCCATGTCTTTCCAGTAGATTTATGTTGTTATGGTCCTCATCAAATTAAGATTGTTTATTGATTAATAATAATAGCTAAAACATATATTACTTACTCTGAACTAGGCACTTCTGAGTTTTACAAACTGCAACTCATTAGCTAGTGACCACAACCTTAGGGAGTGGTTATTACTATTATTGGAGGAAACTAAAGCACAGAGAAGGTAATAAGCTCCGAAGATAACAGTGCTAGTAAGTGTTGGTTTGAGGTTCAAGCCCAAGCAGCTTGGCTCCAGAGCCTGAGTTCTTGTCCACTTAATGGGCAAGTTTTGCTGACTTAATGTTATCCTGTCCTGCATGTGCTGTTTTTGTTGTATACCTCATGGACTCTACAATGGCTCTGTTATTTGGCTGACCAAAAAAGGTAAAGAAGAAAGAGAAGATTATCACACAAGACATGTATGCGTGTAGTTGACTTTATTAAAGGTTTGAAAAGATGGGCAGAGAAAGTCTGCCTTACAACAATTAAAAGAACTCAAAATTGAATTATAAATGCCAATTTATGTAAAAAGCGTTTTGTTTTTTTTTAAATGTCATAACCTTCCAGACTGAAACTGGGCCCCCTTTTTTCACATCCTGATGGTCTGCTTAACTTTGTTCATAAGGAAAGAAAAAAAAACAGTTTGTCCCTAAAGATAATTTTAGCACTTGCCACCAAGATAATCATTTTTATTTACCCTTGTTGCCCTCACATTCAGATACCAGAGAAAGCCAAGAGCCAGTTTTAAGTAAGTCCCCTCTAGAAGGGCTAAGAAGCTAGAATTATATAAACAATAGGCCCTAATCCAACCTGGCTTCACTGGAACGCAATGTGAAAGGGACTGTTGGTCATGTTTTTATGTTTTCTGTAGGTCATGCACATGAGTTAAGAAACAACTCTGTCCTTTGAATTTAGATGCCACATGGGCCCAGGTAAACACTAGGATCGGTTGACTAAGATGTCCCTTAGGCCCCCTGCAGTGCAGGCACCTGGCATCTCACTAAGGTGTTCATTCAGTAAGAGCGATTTGAGGACCACATTCAGGGACAGCATCATACACACGTGACCTGCGCAATTGCAGAACCCCTGCCTTCAGAAGAACATCACACTTGGTTTCATGTTCTGTTGTCACTGTCCTGAAATTCTTAATGATTTTGAGTAAGGAGCCCCATATTTTCATTTTGCACTGAGCCCTACACATTATGTAGCCAGCACTGGCCCTAGCAGCTGCCTTACATCCATCTTCTCATGTGCTAGTCAGCATGGACAGGAAGGTAAGTTAAAACTGTCAGAAGATACTAAGCCAAACAGCATCTCAGCCTGATCACACACCAACTAGAATTTGACTTTGAACAGTGTCAGGTAGCTTCAAGCCATGCTCCTAAAACATAAAGCATAGATACTTGAAGCCCATCTACAAACTGTGAGTCCTCAGAGAGGCAAATACCAAAACTAAGAGTAAACATTCAGATTTCTTTTTAAAGATTTTATTTATTTATTTTGATGGAGAGAGAGCACCCAAGTATGCCTGTGCAGAGAGAGAGAGGGAGAGAGCATCTCAAGCAGACTCACACTGAGTGTGGAGCCCAGTGCTAGGCTCCATCTCATGACCTGGAGATCATGACCTGAAGTGAAACTATGAGTCACTTTCTTAGCCAACTGAGTCACCCAGATACCCCAGAATTTTTTCTAACAATTTGACATTACCACAATATCCAACTACATGATAATTTCTCTCATCATTCATTTTCATTAGATTTTATAAAATTATGAGCCCATGACAGAGAGGGGAAGGGGGAAATACTCTGATGCTTGCCACAGATATTTTGAAAAACACTGCCCAAGTCAGAACCTCTTTTCCAATCAAGACTAAGAAGAAACAGAGACCACAAAAGAAATGTCAGATTAAGATGCTGCCCTTAGAAATTTGAGGCTCTGGGAATGAGATATCCTAAAGGGATTTAAAAATAAACAAAACACCGAAGACATTTTCAAAACTCTTTCTAACATTTGCCATAGAAAACATAACCTTCTTTCTTGGAATGTCTTCTTGATATTATTGAATTAAAAGTATATTCTTTGAACTCAAATGTGGGGCAACAGTAGTTTTATACTTCCTACCATTTCTAGGTTCAGATTTAAACGTTAGCAAGTCCTGTGCTCTAGGCTGGACCTGGCCTTTCCACCTCTTAGGAGAGGCCAACTATACTCCAAGCATTATTTGTCACCTGGAGGGCTGATACCGAGTAAAGATTGCACGTAAGAATGTAATGCCACAATTTATCTTCTCTGGTACTCAATTAATTCTTCCTCTCTGGGTAGACTATGACTTTTAGTTGGCTTATATTTCATGTAGGTGAGGAGCTAGGTGTTTGCCTATGGTCAAACTAGGGTACCTAGACCATCTGCTTTCATTTCCTGTCCGAAGCATTTTGAGTGACACTCTCGTCTACCCTGCAGATAAGAAGAGGCAGAGTAGTGACTTTTGTCATGACTAAACTGAGCTTTGGCCAGATGCCATCTGTTCACACTGAGGCCTGCCCCATGAAAAAGCCCCACATTCTTATGTCTACGAGGAGGTAGTTTGTTGGGTTTGTTGTTCATAATATTATACCCTGGGGAGAAATTCCTGCCTGTCCTTAATATAAGCAATAGTTTAGTTTTTCCTGTCCAATTAGTCTCTCTCTATGCCATGGACGCTGTAAGTTGTATAAGTGATCAAGCAGCTTTCTCTTTCTTCCTGGCTGCTAGGATGCCAATTAGTACCAGATTCATAGTCCTTTTGTACCAACTGTGTAGGCTTTTATGGGATGTGTTTTTATACTTGGTTTGTTCTTAGCTCCCCGCTATCCCCCTCTCTAGTTTGCTTTTTCTTTTCCCAACTACTTATAATTTATGTTATATCCCATCATAAAATACTTCAGTTGTTACTGAAAAAAGACATCAGGTAAAAAGAGAATGGAGAAAGAAGAGATGGGAAACACAGCAGGGGAGAAGCAGGAGGAATAAAAAGGGGGGGAATATAAGGCAAGGAAGGGAAAGGGCTCTATTTTTGTGGTAATAAACTGAAATGAGAGTTTCACTGGATTCAAATTGTAAAAGGGACATAGAAAAGGAAGTATAGATTATTATAGGCATGAATTATATAAAAATCATTTCAAAAATAAAAATTGGGAACTCTCTAAATATTCATTATCTGTTGCTATTGAATTACGTCAGAGACATGAAATGTGTAACAAGATATGGAATGAAGCTTCTCTTGTTGTCTCAGAGGTTTGGCTTTAAATCTGAAAGCTTCAAATTTAAGAACCAAGTTCACTATTATTCCCTTGCCCATTCTAAAAAGATGGTCTAGACACATTCCCATAGAATTTACTAGGAAGTAGCTAAACTGATTTCTTCAACTACCAAGTCTATCAGCCAACACCAACCTAAAGAAGCTGAAGATGCTATGGAGGAGATTTTTTTGAAACGCATTAGTAGGAATGAAAAGCAACTGATGTTTTTCTCTTATCTCCTCCATGAATGCTTCCTCTCTCTCAAACACATACACACACACACACACACATACACACACCCCTTAGACCAAGAGAGAGGACCCTGAGGGAAGCTCTCATAGCGTTTGGAATCATCTTCTCGACGACACAACTGGCACCTCAGCTTCCAGATGGATACTGGCTGAGTTGCAGACTCTTGGGTGCCTGTGCCTTTGGAGAAGACTGGGGAGAACCTGACATGTTTAGCGTCTCCAGGAGTTTGGTGTTATGAATGAGTATAGACACTGAGGCTCCCTCTCCATAGAAAAGTCTGAGGATGGGAGGCTGGCTGGAGGAAACTATAAGAAAGGATGAGGAGACAGGACAGCAGTAAGGGTGACCTGCACTTCCAGAGTTTTCCTTCAGGTCACGTGGAAGTTGCAGAAGGTAGCCAGATTTTAGGCTGCTTGAAAGGATCCCAGGGGAGGGGATTACCGGCCAGGTAGAGGAAACCCCAAGGGTGGGCATCTGTGGTAAGAGAGGAAGGTTCTGAGATGTGAACCAGAGAAAACCTCACCCGTGTCAGGAAATTGCAGTGGGGACATCCCCAGAAGGGTCTTCCCAAACAGCCCTCCAAAACACTTGGCAAAGAAATAAGCATTGGGCATCTGCCCCCAAAGAAGGCTGACCCTGAACTGTGCACAACAGTTGGTGAGGGGCGCCTTTTCTCCTTTGCCTCTGATGACTGAAGCAGAAGCCATGCTTGCCTTCAGAGGCAGTTAGGGAGAAGGAATACGCCTTTGAATTGAGTGCCAACGTAATTGTGTTTTAAATTTTAATTAAACTTTTTTTTAGCTAGGAAAAAAAAATACTGTTGTAATAACCTAAAAGTAACTTCAAAAGCAGTGGGATCTCTGGTTCTGGGGTGGAAAATCTAAAAGATGGTAGAGGAAATTTTTTTTCATGATTTATATGCTGTCAGACGTAACCCGTTCAATAAATCATTTACATAACTATATAAGTAATCCAAGTCAAAATAAGAGACAAAACAATTGAAATATCACACACACACCAAAAAAAAAAAAAAAAAAAAAAAAAAAGAAAGAAAGAAAAAGAAGGAAGAAAGAAAGAAAGAAGGAAGAAGAAAAAGACTGGGACACCTAATAATATAAACTACCTATATTCTCTTCAGCAAACTTATATGACATGTTACTTAAAAATTATATTGATAGTGTTATCTCACAGCTTAATTTTTCTCTTTCTCAGATAGATGATTGACCTTCCCTCTTGCTTCTCCTTTCCCAGATTATCCCATTTTTAATTTACTTTTTTCTATTTAGTTTAACTGGAGTAAAAGGAAGGGGAAAAGACAGTAAAGGCAAGAGTTTCTAACTTTCAGAAAATCAGTATAACTTCTAAATTCATTGGAAATAGGAGTTATAATAACATGGTTATGGAGACATTTTCATACAATAGTGAATTCATTCAGTTGTGTCTGCAGCACTCTGTTCAGTGCCCTGCTCAGAGGACGTACTCTATGAGGGCAGAAAAGCCTTATATGCCATAAAGTGACTTACTCAGACTCCCATCACTCTCAACAATGCAGCTTCGTGAAATCGGCCGTCACCAGGCATCTTTCTAACACGACCTCACATTCTTACTGCAATCAGCACTGCCAAATGTTTTACCATTTAGATAACAAAATTCTCCACTAAGAAATCCTAAATCATTTGCAAATTGCTTTCATAACTATACCCTAAATTGAGCCTTCAAATTTTTTCTCTCTATAAAATTGAGTTTTCTAAATGAGTATGGTTTTTCTTCTTTCTTAATGACTCTGCACACAGGCTATTTTAGCTTAGTTGAAACAGGTGGCTGGAGCCAGAAAAACTGGGGCCTGAGTCTCTAGCCCATTGAAATACATTTCTTCCCTAGCAGCAGCTGCCCTTCTGAGTGTTTTTTAAACTGTGAATCCTCCCACTAACAGTACAATTAATCAGTGACTGCTTTTGGATAAATGCATGTAAAACCTAGAATACAATTAAATTAGACAAAAATTGGTCCATATAGTAAACCAATTTTTGTAGACTGTATATAATCCTTCAAACCCACAAATTGTTCCAAAATTATATAAATGAATGAAAAAATAGTTTCATATAAATCTTTTTTTTTAAGTCTCATATAAATTTTCTGATGTGCCTCTAGTTACACTTGCCTCATCACAAATCATCACAAAACTTAAGGCTTTAAAACAACTACTTTATTTAGGGCAGTATTCTGTGGATCGGGAACATAGGAAAGACTTGGCTGGGCAGTTCTCTACTGGAGACTCTCAGGAGGTCACAGCAAGATGTGGGCTAGGATTTGGAGCCAACTTAAGGATCTACTCGGCTGGTCATCCCAGGTGCTGTCTCCAGAGGGCTGGCAGTTGATTTGGGCTATTTCTGGACATTCAGCTGGGGCTGACCAGAGCCCTAGCACATGATCTCTCCAGCCTGGCAATCTCAGGATGAGACTATAATGGCAGCTACTTCCCCCAGAGAGAGCATCCCAAGAAAAACTAGAGGAAGTTGCATGGTTTTTTAGGATCAAGCTTCTGAAGTTGCCTAGTGTCCCTTTCACTGCATTCTGTTGCTTACAAACTAGTTACTATGCATCTCCCAGATTCCACAGGAAAGCCCATAGACCCCAACTCTCCATGAGAAGAATGTCATAGAATTTGAGGATACGTTTTAAAACGGCCACTTTCCAGTTCATCTCTTGGAACAACAATCTTTCCTTTGCCTTGTACACTAAGTACCCCCCACGCACACAAAAGAAGGCTTCTGTAATTACATTACCCTTTAAAACTCCTGGCTGAAATGTAAAGCATTTGAAAGCAAAGGATTTAATTATTTAGTTAAAAAAAAATTTTTTTTGGTTGCTAGGGGGAAAAAAGTTGAAAGACATTTTGTCTGTTTTCACCTGGGAGGTATGGATGGAATTTAAACATTTTTACATGGGTTTGACATTGATTCACTGAGACTGAGAAGTCTCTATGAACAATTCAACTAGTGAATTTGATTCTAAGCCATGGTTTGATAGCACTTTGACACCACACACTTAAACACATTTTCCAAAAAGTGCCCCACCCTCTTAACCACAAAATAATGATTCTCAAGGCCCCTGACAATGCTGAGGTCATTTCAAAGCATCTCTATTCCTTTTGCAATGCATAAGGTCTTTAAACATTATTGTTTTTTTCGTGGCTCTGGAGTCATCTTGCTTTGCATTATCTTCTTCCCAGGAGGGCCAAAAAGCACTTGAGTAACTCTTAGTAAAATGAATGAATTCATGAACTTTCCAGTGGAGCTTGTGAGAGTTGGAGCATTTCTAAAACTCACTTCTACACAGAAGGAATCACCTACCCCATCTTTCCTGTCCCACTTGTCTTGTATAAAGTTCAAATAGAACAGGGTGCACAGTTTATTGTTTCCTTGTCTATCTCCTCTGCAAATTAAATACTCACTGGCAAGAGTGGAGGTTTCAACCAGCTTTTCATCCTCAATAGCTACAACATAGAAGATGCTTCACAAGGGCGCCTCGGTGGCTCAGTCGTTTAAACATCTGTGTTCCGTTCAGGTCATGATCCCAAGGGTCCTGGGATTGAGCCCCACATTGGTCTTCCTGTTCAACAAGAAGTCTGCTTCTCCCTCTCCTTTTGTCTGCAGCTCCCCCTGCTTGTGATCTCTCTCTCCGTCAAATAAATAAATAAAATCTTAAAAAAAGAAGAAGAAGAGGAAGAAGATGCTTAATGAACATTGAATTATTCTATTTTTTTTCTTTTTCTTATAAAAGCATTGTTTTTTGTTTTTTTTTTAAGCTTTAAGCTGAAGCTTAAAAAAAAAAAAAAGTGTCAGCACATATTGTTTCCCTAAAAGAATGTCGAATGCCACAGGTTTTCAAAACTTCCAGGGATTACTGTTTTGGTAACCTAAATCAGTGGTTCTCAAACCTGAGTCACACAGAAGATATTTAAAAATTCCAACTCCCAACCCCAGAAATCCTAATCTAATTGGTCTGTGATGAGACTAAAGCATCTATATTTTTAGAAACATTAATTTTTTTTTATCTTGAAGTACATTTAGACTTACAGAAAAGTTGCAAAAATAGAACAGAGAACTTCTATACACTTCTCATGAGGCTTCCCTTAATGTTAACATCTTATAAAACCGTATTACAACTATCAAAACTAACAAATTAACATTGGTACAAATTTCTTAACTAAACTACGGAGTTTGGATTTTACTAGTTTTGTAGGAATGTGTTTTTTCTGTTCCAGGATCCAATCCAAGATCCTATGTTGCATGCAGTTGTCATGTCTCCTTTGTCTCCTTCAATCTGTGACGTTTCCCATCCTTTCCTGGTCTTTCATGACCTTACCACTATAGAAGAGTGCTGTTCAGGTGATTTGTAGAATTCTTTCCAATTTGGGAGCATTTCATTTTCTGATTATTGGATTGAGGCTTTTCATTTTTGCCAGAACACCACAGAAATGGTGTCACCTTCTCAGAACATAATGTCAGTCAGTACATTATGTCAATATGTCTTATTTCTGGTGATATGAATCTTGATCACTGGGTTGAAGTTGTATCTGCTGGGTTTCTCCACCACAGTGCTACTAGTTTCACCAATATAATTAATGAAATTTCTGGGGAAAATAATTTGAGACTATGCAAATATACTCTTTCTATTGAATTTTTTCCCTCAAACATTGAAACTAATTTTAGCACATACCCATCGATCTTGCCTACAACAGCTCTTACTCTGCTGTTCTAATGGCAATTTTCTATTTTCCTTGTTTCTTCCAGTTATTAAGTTCATCTGGGGGGAAACACTATCCCTTATTCTCCCATTTGTTTAACTATTCATTTATTCAATTATATTTGTATGAACATATGGATCAAATTTTTGTGAGCTCCAAGGTGATTCTAATTTGTACTCAAGACAGAAAACCACTAGGTGATCTTTGAACCTGGCTCATAATGTGCTTCCCCTCGTCTGTCTGCTAATATAACAGTCTGCCTTTTCAATATATGTATTGTTGATATGATCTGTTCAAAAAGCTTGTTGCCTCTCTAAAATTTATATGGAAATTCAAAGGACCCAAAATAGCCAAAAATTTTTGAAAAAGAAAATAGAGAACTAGCACTACCCAATTAAGACTTATAAATCTTGGGGCTCCTGTGTGGCTCAGTGGGTTAAACATCTGCCTTCCAGCTCAGGTCATGATCCCAGGATCTGGGGCATCAGGGTCCCTGTAGGGAGCCTGCTTCTCCTTCTCCCTCTGCCCCTCCAACCCACTCATTCACTCTCTCTTTCTCCCTCTCAAATAAGTAAATAAAATCTTTAAAGACTTGTAAAGTTTGTAAAGCTACACTAGTCAAGACAGTGTAGCATTGGTTAAAAAGAAAAAAATGAGCAAAAGATCAATACGACAGAATAGAGTCCAGAAATAGACCCGCACGTGCATATAGGCATACCTCTGAGATACTGCTAGTTTGGTCCCAGACCACTACAATAAAGCAAATATCACAATAAAGGGAGTTAAATGATTTTTTTTTTTTAGTTTCCCGATGCATATAAAAGTTGTGTTTACACTATGCTATAGTTTCTTAAGTGTGTAATAACATTATGTCTAAAAAAACAATGTACATGCTGTAATTTAAAAGTACTTTATTGCTAAAAGATACTAACCATCATCTGAGCTTTCAGCAAGTCATAATCACTAATCACAGATCACCATAACAAATATACTGGTAATGAAAATGTTTGAATGAGAATTGCTGATATCTGATACAGAGACATGCACTGAGCAAAAATGCTGCTAGAATAATGGTGCCAACTGACTTGTTTGCCACAGGATGCCACAGAACTTCAATTTGTAAAAAACACAATATCTGCAAAGCACAATAAAGCAAAAGGCAGTAAAATAAAGTATGGCTATAAGCAATTTATTTTCAACAAATTGCCAAGATAATTCAATGGGGGAAAAGATAACTCAATGGGGGAAAAGATAATCTTTTTGGCAAGAAGTTCTGGAACAATAAGACATTCATATGGAAAAATACAAGTAAATCTTGACCCTTTCCTCATAACTAATTCAAAAGGATCATAGACCTAAGTGTAAGAGCAAAAACCATACAACTAGAAGAAATTTCAAGGAAAATCTTAGTGACCTTGAGTCTGGCAAAAGCAAAGACCACAAAAGTCAATAAATTGACTTAATCAAAACCACAAATTTTGCTCTTCAAATGTCACTGTTAAGAAAATGAAAAGGCAAGTTTACAGGGTGAACTTTTAAAGTTTTTTTGTTTGTTTGTTTTTGTTTTTTTTTTTTGACAGAGAGATCACAAGTAGGCAGAGAGGCAGGCAGAGAGACGGGGGAAGCAGGCTTCCCACTGAACAGAGAGCCTGATGTGGGGCTCAATCCCAGGACCCTGAGATCATGGCCAAAGGCAGAGGCTTAACGCACTGAGCCACCCAGGCGCCCCACACAGAGTGGACTTTTATATATAATATCTTAAAACCCTTACTACCAAATAATGAAAGGACAAATGGCCCAGTTTTAAAAAGCTGAACAGACACTCCATAAAAGAATATATATGATTAGGAAATAAGCAGATGAAAATATGCTCAACATCATTAATCATTAGGCAAGTACAAGTTAAAGCCACAATGAGACATGACTATGAATCTATTAGAAATGACTAAAAATTTTAAAAGTGGTCATATCAAGTGTTGGCAAAAATGTGAAGGAACTAGAACTCTAATACACTGTTGATAAAAATATGAAATGGTACAGTTGCTTTGGAACACAGTTTGTCAGATGTTTAAAACTTAAACATACATTTACCATGTGTACTCTTAGATAAAATGGACGTATACACCTATACAAAGACACAGTGGCTCAAATCATATATCTGCCAATAAATGTAATGGTAGGCAAATTATGGTTTTTCCATACAATGGAATACTACTTACCAAAAATAAAATAAATTAATAATATTTTTTTAAATTAAATGACCCATTGATACATGCAACTTCTTTCTGGGAAAAGACACCAGAACAAATAGTACATAGTATACAATTCTATTTATATATAATTACA
This sequence comes from Lontra canadensis, assembly GCF_010015895.1. Classification (NCBI taxonomy): domain Eukaryota; kingdom Metazoa; phylum Chordata; class Mammalia; order Carnivora; family Mustelidae; genus Lontra; species Lontra canadensis. The sequence continues at coordinate 34,414 of NW_022631664.1, forward strand.
GAAACACAGAAAAAAACTATAGTGATTGTAGCAGGTTGAAGTTTACCTGGGGATGGCGGGGAGAAACAGAAGGAAGAGTTTACAATGGGTCATGAGAAAACACAGATATGTTCATTCTTGGTTGTGGTAAGGGTTTCATGGGTATATGCACACATCAAAACTTATTACCTATTAATCATACCTCAATACAGCTGTTTTTAAAAAGAAAGACATTACAAGAAAACAAAAGTACATGCCCATATCCCTCATGAACATAGATTAAACAACAACAATAATAAACCTGATTCTGGGTCCCCCACCCAGAAATTTGGATTTAATTGATCAGTAGTATGACCTATATGTCAAGATTTTTATTACAGGTCCGTACATGATTCTGGTACGCAGCAAACTTAAGAATCACTGTTCTGTTCCATGACCCTAGACTACACCCCGAGACCTGGGGAAAAGCTTCACCTCAATTAACACCTTTATTTGCCAGGGCACAGTGTTGGGAAAACACGAGTGGATCATGTAGACCCATCAGCACTTACAGAAAACAACCTGAAACACTTAATATTGATGGCTCATCAGTTGTGTCATCTTAGTAAAATATGGGTTATATTTTTAAAAAGAGAAGAAAGAAGTGAGCTGCTGAGGATTTGGTAAGAGTGCTAATGACAAAAACACGTAACCATACCTGCAGTGGGTAGGGAATAAATAACTCAGAAAATAAGGCTTTCTGAAATGCCCTAATGAACAGGGAAATATGAAAGATATGAGAGAAGTTGAAAGAAAGAAAAGGAAGGAAGGAAGGAAGGAAGGAAGGAAGGAAGGAAGGAAGGAAGGAGAAAGAAAAAAGAAAGAAAGGAAGAAGAAAGGGAGGAAGGAAGGGAGGAAGGAAGAAAGAAAAAGGAAGGAAGGATGAAAAAAGGAAAAAATCAGAAGTTCTCGACAATAGATCAGGAAGTCAGAAGTCAACAACTTGACTCATTGCTCTTAAAGGCATTATCTGTCAATAGAAGTTTATGTTTACTTTCATTTGGTGCCTTCTGTATTTTTTTTTAATTGTACAGCATTCAGTGTTGTTTTCTCTTTTAATATACTTGTTTTACTTCTCCTTTCTTCAAAAAAATATCTGAAATTCTTTTCCTTCTTCTTATCAGCCATGCAAATAGTTGTGCAATTTTATGTTTTGGTTTATTAGTTTATTAATTTTAAGGATTTAGGGCTTCTTTTTGAACTTCTTTTACCATAAGAACGTTTACATTCCTTTTCACCAACTACTGCTTATTAAAGGATGTGAGGAAATGAGTCCACTGTGCACAATCCTCAGCAATTTTTTTCCAGCAACACTGTTAAGGCCCAGCAGAATTCCTTTAGGAACAAGAAAATAGACAAAAATTGTAGATTTCAGTCATCTGTCCCTCCCTAATGCTGACTAACATGTGTCCTGAATTCCACTGAAACACATTTTTTTTTAAATTTTATTTATTTATTTGACAGAGAGAGATCACAAGCAAGCAGAAAGGCAGGCAGAGAGAGGGGAGGAAGCAGGCTCCCTGCTGAGCAGAGAGCCCAATGTGGGACTCGATCCCAGGACCCCGAGATCATGACCCGAGCCGAAGGCAGCGGCTTAACCCACTGAGCCACACAGGCGCCCTCCACTGAAACACTTTTTGCAGATAATGACAAATCTGTATGATCCTAACTGAATACTTGGCAACCTCACTATTTTATAAAGGCAAGAACCCAAGGGGGAAGCGAGAGCACTTCCAGATCATGTTTGACCTTCAACCAGGGTGCAAAACTAAAAGTGCTAAAATCCTACATTTTGTAAGAGGAAAAAGTCGAATTTCCTGTATTTATTAGAAATGGCAAAAATATAGCTTTATTTTATAATTCTTTATAGCTGAGATACTATTTACCTGGAAAAGATATAAGATTCTTTTTCAGAAAACATGGAAGAGCTCAGATCTACATCATTTCACACAGAAATATATCTGATAACAAGTTGATTAAGACATGGGTCAAAATGGTTTCTGAATATTTGTATCATTAAATCATAAGAAGATTAAGTAAGATAAAAAAAATCTTATTTTTTTGCTTTGTTTTCTACTTATTTCTATTCACAGTTTTTAATTTTGTAAGAACTTTACAAGCAGTGACTTAATTGTGAGTCATATACAGAAAGTGATTCTAACCTAAATTTTAAAAATGGACCTTGGTTCTTTAATAAGAAGAGAAAGTAGGACTTCCTGGTCCTCACTCTTGTATGGAGTGCAGCCTTAATGAAATGGGCTATGGAAGATGAAATATACTAGGATTTCTGGAGAGAACCTGGTGACCAGAGGAGAGGAAGACCACATGGCCTCTCATGAGCACAGTTTAAAAGACATGAGAGTTATGATGAGAGCATGAGAGAGAAAAAAAATCAAAATAGATGGCATATATTATTAATGACAAGCACAGGGGCAACTCAAATACAGAGAATTGCAAACTAATTTGTACAGCATGCATAGTCATGACCTAAGGCCCACATAGGTAGAATGAGACTGTAATTTAATACCCAAACAGGACACTCTTGAGAATAAGAGGGCACAATTAACAATTGCTCTGGGGCAGTGGCATAAACCAGGACTATCTTGGGCAAGCCAGGATATATAACTCCTTACAGAGCACAGAGGATAATGAGATTTGAAGAAAGAGGACAACAGGAAGACTAGAAGGACTTGACAAGCTGCTTAAATTTGATGCGATAGGTCACTAGAAACTACTACAAAAGAGTCTTTATAAGATAAAGAAAATAGTATTTTTGGTGTGAATGCAGCTGATCAGATGAAGATAGACTAAAGGCAGGGAAATTGGCAAGGAGGTTTCTAAAGGCAGCAAGTTCAAGGCCATGTGGCTGTAGGATGAAAATATGCCAAGAGTGGACTTAGGAAACAGCTGAGGGGAAGACATGCGGGATGGACAGCGCACTGATTGCTAAGCAGTCTAGCAAAACTATACAGTGATGAGTCCAATGACTTAGGGATGGGAAAAGGGATCAAAAAGTAACCTGGCGAAAAGTCAGCCCAAGTGAAGATATTCAGGAACTTTATGCGAAAAGTGCAGGCCTGTAGATAGGACACAAGA
>NW_022631665.1:0-37487 GCF_010015895.1 Lontra canadensis
TGCTAATGTCACTTTTTGCAGGTTTGCTCCTAAGAAAATGCTGAATGCGTTCATGATTTATGTTTTAGCCCTGGCAACACTGAGTTATGTGGACTCTCCTGTAATTTTCAGTCTCCTTCCGTTCCTAGAATGTGTTTTCTGTGAATGCAAATGCAGTTTCTGTTTTTCATTTCTGCTGGTAATGACAGAGTAGTGTGAGTCATGTTTTGCATTAACAGTTGAAAACATCTTACTTCCAAAACACTGTTGGAGGGCTGCTATGTAAGTGATTGTAGTACTTAGGTTTGAGGTCTGTTTAAGTTGGTGTGAATTGATCTTTTTGTGAAAATTTCCCTGCAACGCCCATGCAGAAATGCACCTACTGGGCTGTTCCCCTTGATGGGATGAGAGATAGAAAGTAGAAGCTAGTGATGGGTCCAAGAGCAGGCAACAGATCTGAGAGGTGCACGGCTCAGTGGTGAGGATATATACTCAATATAATTTAATGAAGAAGCACCGGAAGTGTTTTTCCTTTTTTTCTTATTAGTTTCAGAGGTAGAGTTCAGTGATTGATCAGTTGCACATAACACCCAGTGCTCATTACATCAATTGACCTACTTCATGCCCATCACCCAGTTAGCCCCCCCCCACCCAACCTCCCCTCCGGCAACTGTGTTAGTTTCCTCCAATTTAAAAGTCTCTTATGGCTTGTCTTCCTCTCTGATATCGTCTTACTTTATTTTTCCCTCCTTTCCTTTATGTTCCTGTTTTGTTCCTTAAGTTCCACATTTGTGAAATCATATAATTGTCTTTCTCTGATTGACTTATTTTTCTTAGCCTAACGCCCTTTAGTTCCATCCACGTCCTTGTAAGTGGTATCATTCTTTTTGACGGCTGAGTAATATTCCATGATGTATATGTGTGTTTGTATATACACGCACATCTTCCTTATCCATTCATCTGGTGGACACCCACACCCATCCTCTTTCCATATTTTGGCTGTTGTGGACATTGCTGCTATAAGCATTGGGGTGCAGGTGTCCCTTCAGATCACTATAAGCACTCAATATTTTCTGAAGTCAGTGCCTTCGGCTCAGGCCATGATCTCAGGGTCCTTGGGTCAAGCCCTACATTGGGCTCTCTGCTCAGAGTGGGGGGGGGCTGCTTCCCCCTCTCTCTCTGCCTGCCTCTCTGCCTACTTGTGATCTCTATGTCAAATAAATAAATAAAATCTTAAAAAAAAAAAAAGATACCAAATGTTTCAGGAAGCAGGGGTGTGGTTAACTGGTGGGTGCAGGGCAATGAGCTGACATTAAATTTTTTGGCAAATTCATTATGGAATGATCTCCAGGTAGATGATTTTTTTTATTTTTTATTAAAAGATTTACTTACTTGACAGAGATCACGAGTAAGCAGAGAGTCAGGTGGGGGGGGGAGCAGGCTCCCTGCTGAGCAGAGAGCCCAATGCGGGGCTCGAGCCCAGGACCCCGAGATCACGACCTGAGCCAAAGGCAGAGGCTTAACCCACTGAGCCACCCAGGAGCCCCATAGATGATTTTTTTTTAAGATTTTAAAAAAAAAATTATTTATTTGACAGACAGAGATCATAAGTAGGTGGAGAGGCAGGCAGAGAGAGAGGAGGGAGCACGCTCCCTGCTGAGCAGAGAGCCTGATGTGGAGCTTGATTCCAGAACCCTGGGATCGTGACCTGAGCCGAAGGCAGAGGCTTTAATCCACTGAGCCACCCAGGCACCCCTGGGTAGATGATTTTTAAAAGAGAAATTCCTATGATAGAAATTTCTTTGTAAGAGATCTTTCATGGTAGAAAATAACTCTTCCTATATACCTAACGTATCTCTTCAGGTGGTCACAGCTTGAGACTGGACAGCCTAATGCCACCGTGTATGGATTTCTTATAACTTATTTTTCTTTCAGGGGTCTACGGAATTTCCCACATCTTATCCTCAGCATAACTGAGTGGATGTCATTCTGCTTTGTAGGTAAAGAATCTTCCAATAAATCTTCTGCTGGTGAGCTATAGACAGTAATAAGTGCGTCACCCCTAAGCTTTTACTGGTAAACCAATGTGTTGATTTATTCAAAGCTGTTTTCACATTGAAGATGTTTCTTTTCACACACTAGGTGGTAAAGGACTTCATGTTATTAGTTGGTGTTAGAGATCAGCACATATTAGTTAGTGCTCAAGCAAAGGTGAGCTTGCACCAGACATCAGAGACTGTATGGAGACAGTTCTGGTTGTTAACTTGTTGGGGGTGTTCTGGCATCCAGTGGGTTGAGGCCAGGGACATTGCTAAACATCCTACAATACACAGAACAGGCCCCCCACAATGTAACAAGTGACATATTTATTGAGACACATAAAATTTATGGGGAATAAACAATTCGTGGAATATTACAACATAAGAATTGACATCAAAGGTGTCTTTATCTTTCTATTAATACCATGGTATGAATTTTATTTCAAATAGTGTTTTGTGTCCCTTAGGAATACCTGACAGTTTTCTAACATTTTAAGTTCATTCCAAGGTATTTTAGTTTATTAGTTTCCATTATAAGTAGGGTTCTTTCTTCCATTCTATCTTGTGATTGAAATATGTCAAAGGAATTGATATCTATAAATTAGTATGGTACTCCACTAATGTTTCTCTCATTTTTTTAAAACAACCTAACAAGATTCTTTTTTTTTTTTTTTAAGATTTTATTTATTTAAGAGAGAGAGGAAGAGAATGAGAAGGGGGAGGGTCAGAGGGAGATGCAGGCTCCCTGCCGAGCAATGCGGAACTCAATCCCGGGACTCCAGGATCAAGACCTGAGCCAAAAGCAGTTGCTTAACCAACTGAGCCACCCAGGCACCCCAATATTTCTCTCATTTATCTTCTTTTGTGTACTGACTACTACCAGAAGTTAGCCAATTTAGTATTTAATATGCTAATTAACTAGCAGATATCCTTTCCATACTAGTCATACTCATTATTTCTGAACCAAGATTGGTCTACTTCACCAACTTAGATAATTCTCATTTCATTTGCTTTATTAAAAATTTTTACAAAAATGGGGTGTATGGGTGGCTTAGTCAGTTAGGCATCTGCCTTTGGCTCAGGTCATAATCTCAGGGTCCTGGGATTGAGCCCCACATCGGGCTCTCTGCTTGGTGGGGAGCCTGCTTCTCCCTCTCCTCTGCCTGCTGCTCCCCCCTGGTGATGCTGTATGTCAAATAAATAAAACATTTTTAAAAAATTTTCCAAAAAATACATTATGAATTTTGTCAATACATTTTAGGAATGTATGAAAATGAAAATGTGAGTTTTCCCTTTAGCTTTGCTAATGGGCTGAAGTCTATTAATCAGAACTACATCATTCCTCCCATCCAAGTACTAACCAGGCCCGACCCTGCTTAGCTTCTGAGATCAGATGAGATCGGGCGCGTTCAGGGTGGTATGGCCGTAGACTAATCATAACTGTATCATTCCTAATAATGAATGATACCTACATTACTAGAAAAAATCCTATGTGATGTACTGGTAGATTCAGGTATTTTATTTAGCTTTCCTTATTTCTAAATATTCTTGAGAGATACTACTTTTGGGGTTTAGTGTTTATTTGGGGGTGGGTGTCCATCTTTGGTGGGTTTTGGTTTCACTGTTATCTTGGCTTCATAAAAAAGAACTTAGAAACTTTTGTCTTTGGAAAAAATTTTTAATCAATAAAATTTCAAAACAAACAAGTGAAAGCAATTATTATTACAGTTTAGTTCATTTATGAATTAAACAACGTTCTGTGTGTTGACATAGTAACCACCACTTAACCCTTCATTTCTAAATGCAAAACAAATACCAAAACTTCAAAGTCAAAACTTCTGACTTAGAATAAAATTTCTGTGTAGACATTGTTGGGCTCTGTCCTTACCTTGAAATTCCACAGTAAGTATCTCTTAAGAAAATTAAGGCTTTTTATACAAATACAGAGAACAAACTGTTAATGACAGTTGGCAGAGGAAAGGGGACTATTGGGGAGGGGGGGATGAGAAGGAGAAAATGGGTGAAGGGGAGTGGGAGGTACAAGGCTTCCAGTACTGAAATTAGTAAGTCATGGGGATGAAAGGTAAAAAGCACAGGGAAAACAGTCAGTGGGTTTGTACCAGACTCGTATGGTCAAGTGACAGACGGGAACTACGCTTGTAAACACAGCATAACATACCAGGTTGTCAAATCGCCATGTTGTACGCATGAAACTAATGTAACACTATGTATCAACAGTACTTCAATAATACATAAATATCAAACTGGTTTGAACACATCCATTTCCAGCCTTCTTTTTTTTCCATTTAAAGATCTTAATTTTTATAGTGATTCTACACCATGCATATATAGCAAAATACACATTACTGTCAAAAATGAAAGCAAAGGGGCGCCTGGGTGGCTCAGTGGGTTAAAGCCTCTGCCTTCGGCTCAGGTCATGATCCCAGGGTCCTGGGATCGAGCCCCACATATTTGACAGATCCCAGGACCCTAAGATCATGACCTGAGCCGAAGGCAGAGCCACTGAGCCACCCAGGCGCCCTGTTCCTCTAGGTCTTAACGCCTGTCTCTGGTTAATTTGAAGTATCTCCAAATTGATGTCCAAACTGAGAAGATGTTCACACATCTCAATAAACATGTATTAGCATCACGAGATCTTAAAAACTGATGCCAAAGTTGGAGCCCAGCCTTGCTTTAAAGGGGCAGGCTAGCGTTCCCTCAGAAAGAAATGTGGAAAGAACATACCTGATCGTGATCAACCTCTACGGGCTGCTTCTTAATGATCCAGGTGACGGACTCGGAGAGTGGGGGCGTAGTCAGGGACCCCGAGTAGGTCCAGTAATCTGGGCAGGCAGGCATCAGGCAGGAAGGATCAAATGACCCAAATTCCACAAGTGTGTCCTGGCCAAGAGAAGAGGTCACCAAGTCGTCATTTCATGGTGAGAATCACTCAGGAATCAGAGGACGGGGTGATGAGTCTCGGGGAGTCTAGGGACCAGCAGCGGTCCGGAGGATCTCTGGGCACTTTAGGACCGAATCACGCCCCTGCCTTGTTCCCCTAATTAACTAGGTAGTTCTGCTCGCCCTCCCCGGGAACGGGAACGAGGCGCGACACACTGCCTCCCTCCGTTCTAGTGACTTTACTACAGCTGCTCTCCTCTCAACTCTTTGGGAGGCACCAGGCAGTGAGTAGCTGGTGCATGAACAAGGAGACTTCCCTTTTTCAAGAAAAGCCGACAGAATTCTCCTTTCTAAAACGCAATGCAAATTTGGGGGAGTCAAGTTCCTGGACTAAAAGGGGGAGACAGAGAGAGGGAAGGGAAAAGAGGGAGATGGACAGGGAGGGAGAGGGAAGGAGGCAGTGGGGACAGAGACTGAGGTGGGGATGAGGCGGGGGCAAGAGAAGTGGACCTCCAGGGAACGGCCCCTTCGGGACTCTAAGTCCCAAAGGACAGTTAGTCTGGGGCCTGGACAAAGGTGTCCATTCTGAAGGATGTGGGTAATTGTTTTGTACAGCCGGCCACGCCAACTCTTCTCTGCTCCCCGCCTGCGGGGCCGGAGCTTGAGGCAGCAGGACTGCTCTGGCTGTTTCCACAGGGACTCAGAAGGAGCAGAGGAGGGGACAGCACTGGGTTCCCTTGGGCAGGGCAGCAAAACCAAAGCGGTGCGCACGCACCCACAGAATCCCTTCCGGCCCCTGCAAGGTGTCCCAGGGCCGGAGGCGCTCTCAACACACGCAGGTTAAGTGGCAAGTGCTCTTCCGGGGCAAGTCGCAAAGCGTTTTGTGAGTGTCTCCACTCGAGATTACACGAAACAGGCATTTCAAGTGACTTGGGGAAAAAAAATTACCTTATGCTTAACTGACGGCACAGTATCCACGAATTTCTGTAGCTCTTCGTGATGTGCAGCTAAGAAACAATAAATGAGAACATATTTTAAAAATGAGATGTTAGGGGCGCCTGGGTGGCTCAGTGGGTTAAAGCCTCTGCCTTCAGCTCAGGTCATGATCCCAGGCTGGTCCTGGGATCGAGCCCCGCATTGGGCTCTCTGCTCAGCGGGGAGCCTGCTTCCTTCCTCTCTCTGCCTACTTTTGATCTCTGTCAAATAAATAAGTAAAATCTTTAAAAAAAAAATGAGATGTTACTCTACTATTGTTATAGAATGTGAATTTATATCAGACAATTGGTGATTACCTAAAAACAATCTACAGTACTGAAACTGCACTTAAACTGACAATTTAGGAGGTTATAAACATCACTGAATGAAAACACATACAAAACAAACAGGCAGGTGGTTTGTGGACAAGCTCAAGCCCACAGCGAGCAGGGAAAGGTGCCCCTGCTCTGTCAGCCTCACCCCCCACCCTCCCTGCTGCTTGGCCTCCAGGGGCGCTGGCAGCTGAAGCTCTCACAGCCAGCAGGGCGTGCTAAGGCCCAGCTCTCAGGGCACACCCACATGCTCAAGGGCTCATTCCTGGAGCCTCAGTGTAATAACCACCCGTTCCAGTTCGTGTTTGATGCTTTGACATCTGAGACTTCCTGGCACTGGGGAGGACTGCCCCTTCCAGGGTGAGGTAATTCCAAGAGAGAACAAACAACTGGGAGAGCGTCCTCGTAGGGAAACCAACCAATCCAGAGCCTGAGCAGCTCCTTTATCAGCACTGATGTGCTGGGTCACCATCCCCGTGCCCCACCCGCCCCAGGACCAGGGGGCAGACAACTAGGGGACAGCCTCTTTATGCTGCCTTGTGTGCTCCTTCCCCCACAACCACAACTGGCTCTCAGCCACCATTTCTCCTCCTTCCCTCTGCCTCCTGGCCATCCCTGGTGCTTCCCCATGTGGTCCTGCCTTTCGGCTTTAGGGATGGTAGGATACAATTCTTCTTGCACGACAGTCATTCCCATGTCCGTCTTACTGTACCTGATGAAAACAAATCTGGGGTGCCCAGGAAACACTCTACCTCCAGAGCTTGCAGGAGGTCGACACCTGCTGAAGTCTCCAAGAACTCAGAGGCCCTGCACAGAGTGTGGTCTGCTGATTTTCCATCAGTTCTCCAGCAGTCAGCTGTGTGACCTGGCAGGAAAGCAGTGAACTTCAGGGAGCTTCACTTCCTCTGGAAAATAGAGACGACAGTATTGTCATCAAAGACCTCTGGGGAAGATAAATGAAGCACTTAGCAGATAGTCACAGACCACTCATAAATATTGCTTCCTTTCCAGATCACTTCCCATAGCTGTTTGCTTTATCTTTTTATGCCATTCTGAATGTATTCACTGATCTCCCCTTTTAACCATTATTTGCCTTTATCCTTTTATAACAGTGCCAACAAACAGAAATGTAATGCAAATCACAAAGGTAATTTTCAAGTCTGTAGGAGCCACACTTAAAACTCTTAAAAATCCATTTCTTCAGTTGTATTAGCCACATTTCAAGTGCTTAAAAGTCACACCAGCCTTATGTATACCATATTGGACAACACCATTTTATACCATTTGAAATATAGTTGTAACAATCTGGTCTTGTAAGCATGGCTTATCTTACCAGTGTATTGATCCCAATATTCTTTTTTTTTTTTAAAGATTTTATTTATTTATTTGACAGACGGAGATCACAAGTAGGCAGAGAGGCAGGCAGAGAGAGAAGAAAGGAAGCAGGCTCCCTGCCGAGCAGAGAGCCCAATGCGAGGCTTGATCCCAGGACCCTGGGATCATGACCTGAGCCGAAGGCAGAGGCTTTAACCCACTGAGCCACCCAGGCGCCCTGATCCCAATATTCTTAAATAATAATATCGTAATGTTCGATCTTTCCATTCTAGAATACATTTACAGTTGGTAAGTTTTTTTTTTTTTTAACCTTTATAAGATATTCTTATCATAGGGGCGCCTGGGTGGCTCAGTGGCTCAGTTGGTTAAGTGTCCCAACTCTTGATTTTGGCTCAGGTCATGATCTCAGGGTTGTGACACCGAGCCCTGTCTTGGGCTCCGCGCTCAGTGTGTAACCTGCCTGTTCCTCTCCTTCTGTTCCTGCCCCTGCTTGTGCTCTCTCTAATAAATAAAATATTTAAAAATATTGCTATCATAGCTCAACTATCTTCCTCCAGCTGCTGCATCCTCAAAGCTTTGAAACTTGATTGCATTATGATGCAACAAGTGCAGCCGAAACACTATAAAAAGGATTAATGCCTGACCCTATAGGATTGCTCCGAAAGAAATCTCTTGCCTTATTCAACCTACAGTATTTAAACACGTTTCTTCATGTAAAATAAAGCCAATGGGAAAAGCATATGACGATGTGATGCAGAATGAGACAGATACAAAGAAGAGGAAGGATTAATGCAGAAGCAACAATTAATATTACTTTGAAATAAAAGATTTGATGAGAAAAAGTTTTTATTAGGAAAGTGGATAATATTTCAGTGAGGGATCCGTATTTGCTCATTCCCATCTTGATTTGCAGGAAATACTAAAATCCGAATCCAATGGCATCAAAAGTAGCAAAAATGCTTATCTTGAGAGAAGCAGATTCTCCTTATGGAAATTAAACAGGAATGGACACAATTCTTCTTTGATGGATAACCACTCAACATGTGTTTCTTTGTATTTTTAATGTAATATTTAAAATTAAATAGGGTAAAAGTTATAAATTTTTTTTATTTATGTGCTTTCTATACTTCCCTAAAATTATTCCTCATCCATCATTCATGACCTTTCTAGCATCACCATCCCCCCAGCCTCCCAAGTGGGAGGACTCAAGGATGTGGTTAACGTTGCTTTCTCCTCACTCGATGAGTCCATCTCCAAGTCCTGTTGCTTTTGTACATAGCAAGATGGAGTCACTCACGTCAAGCAGGGGCCTGTGTCAAGCAGTGAAACGGGCAGTTAAGCATACTGCAGCCACCAGAGATCACTGAGACCAGCACCAACCGATGATACCCCAGACCTCCTAACGAGCAGAGGCACAGAAATCTGCAGAGGCCCAGGACTGGTTCGATCCCTTCAGAAAGAAGACTTTTGCAGCCAACAGTCAGATGCCTCAGATAAGACCTGTGGATGTCTGACCACTTACAAAAGGCCCCTGTTGCCACACACGGTGCCCGATGGCTCTCCAAACAGAACAGAGATCCTCTGGGGGCTTGAACAGAAGCGGTGAGCGCCGAGCACTGACTTGGGCTGGACAGCCCACTGCTGCCTTCTCTCACCTCCTTGCCCACAGCCTAACTTTTGGTTCCCTCACTTCCTGCCCCCCCCCCCCCCGGGTTATCTTCTTTGTTGTGTGGCTCGTCTTCTGTCCTGCTCTGTGTGAAAGGTGAGAAGCCAAGTTCACCATGTGGGGAAATGTCACTGAGTTTGGAATCCTGAACCTGCTTTGTAATTATGTTAACCTTGCTTAGGACTGGATAGGGCTGACACTGTGGACACAATTCGTGTGTGTGCCTTCACATTGTGCTCATGACACTTTTATTTTAGAAATGCCTTTTAAAAACGTGCTTTCTCCCTACTTCAATTCTTATAGCCTTCACGTGAGCTCCCACCATCTCACACTTGGATTAATCTGACCTTGTGGACCTGCACTACTGACTGGGTTAATCTCTAAAAATAAAGCAATTAACTAATGAACTAAATGAAATCATGCTGTGTCACGGTGTCATGTAAAACTAACTAGTACTGATGAACCTGCCTTCCATCTCCCCTCCTAAGCATCAGTGATCATCATTCTTCCTGTCTCTCCCCAAAATGCATTCTACACTCTGGCCACTTCGTTTTTGGCCATTTTCTGAACATCTGCTTTTGCACATGATTTTCCGTCCATCTCCAACACCCTTCTAATCCTCTTGAAAAACTCCGACTCGTCCTTCAATAGCCAAGATAAATGTCCCCTGATAAAGGAAATTTTGAACTTTTAATATTTGTGGGTCCTGCTCCTGGGCTCCCAGGGAAGCTCTCCTTTAACATTTACCAAGGTCAAAATGACTCAGCCAATACCTCACAGCATGTGCTATATGTGCTTTGTTAAAGAAAATAACCAAAAAGGTGCATTCTGAACACAAAAGATAACAGAAAGTAAGAAACTTCCTTGGTTCTCAAGAGGTTAAAATTATATAACTCTGCATATACTGGAAACTTAAGATAAGGGCTGCAACTTCCTGAAAAGTTCTTTGCCTAATTATTTGTAACTTCTTAAAAATGTTGCAACCGCTTATGTATATAAAATGTATATAGCCCTACCTCAAATGATCCTTTACTGGAAGCACTCTGGAGACTGTGTACCTTGGGCAGCTGTCCTCACTTGGGCTCGAATAAAACTCTCTTCCTTCCCCCTGCCCCAAAAGAAATTCTAAAAGGTTTGTTCATTTTGAATTGACACCCCTCCTTGCTGAAATCATCAGACTTCTCTGAGCAGTCTAAATCATCCCCTCCTCTGTGGTCCCACAGCAATTTTAGAAACCCTTTCTCAAATTACACTTGCTTTATACTTCTAATTTCATGCATGCATCTCTCACTAGACTTTGAATGCTGGGAGGTCAAGAATCTAGTTAGTATTCCTGGCACTTGGTGCAAGGCCTGGCACATGGCTGGGACTCGGTAAATACAGAATGAATAAATCAGTCACTGGTTGACAAAATACATACATGTTACTCGGTGACTAAAAACAAAAAAATGTCTTTTTCTTGCCTATCCTTTTGCTCTGCATTGCAATCTTATCATATAAAATCTGGCTAACTTGTATTACTATTTAATACAGAAGCTCTTTGTAATGTCAACAAGCAGAGGAAGGTTAGCATGCATTCAACACACAGAGAACAAATTTTAAATAAAAGTAATTCAAATGAACAAGCAATACATATACAGTTTCAAGTAAAAGTAAATTCAAATACGTAACTAAATAAAATTTCAAATACAGAATCTATACATAGATACGTATCTATTTTTTTTAAAAGATTTTATTATTATTTATTTGTCAGCGAGAAAAAGAGCACAAGCAGGGAGAGATGCAGGCAGAGGGAGAAGCAGGCTCCCCGCTGAGCAAGGAGCCGGACGTGGGACTCGATCCCAGGACCTTGGGATCATGACCTGAGCTGAAGGCAGACACCTGAACCACCCAGGTATCCCGATATATATCTATTAATAGAAATACCACGTATACCAGAAGGAAACATACACGAAAATGAAAGGGACATGGTTCATATACTCAAAAACCTCTCATGATGATGCAGCAATTCCAAGTGGATTATGTGCCAACGGGAAACACCACGGCAGATATATGGACAATGTTCACAGCCGCATTATTCACAATAGCCAAAAGGTGGCTGCAACCAGTGCCCACAGACAGGTGAATGGATAAACAAAATGTGGTCTATCCATATAAGGGAGTATCATTCCGTCTCACAAAGAAGGAAATTCGGCCATCTGCTACAGTATGGATGAGCCCCGCTGCCATTATGCTCAGTGAAATCAGCCAGTCATAAAAAGACAAATACTGTGTAATTCCACTTACATGAAGTACCCAGTAGTCCAATTCACAGACAGAAGGTAAAATGGTCATAGCCAGGAGCTGAGAGAAAGGGAAAATGGGGATTTACTGTTTAAGTGGCACAGTTTCAGTTTCGCAAACGGAGAGTAATGGAGACGAATGGGAGCGCGGGTTGCACAGTAGTGTGACTGGGCCGATTACCGAACTGTATACTTACAGATGGTTAAATGACAAATTTCGTGTAACATGTACATTACCACATTAAAAAAAGAAAAGCTCAGTGCAGTGAGTCCCACGCCACTGCTTAAAGAGGGGGCAGCGTGGTGTGGCCTGTGCCGACACCAGGCTGTCCCTTTAATGCCGGATAAGACCATAGGTCGGGCTCTCACCTGACTTATCTGTAGAATCTTCAAATTCCACCAGGAAAGAGTACCCATTATTCTAGACATGGAGGCAGGTGGTCGGGTCGTAAGAGATGGTGAGCGGTTTTAAGCCGGGATCATAGACGCTGTCCCTCCAGCGGATGTTGATGGGCGACTGGCGCTCGTCCCCCGGGACCAGCTCCACGGTCTCCCACAGCGGGTGCACTAGGAGAAAGCACAGGGGGCCATCGTCAGGACGTGCGCTCTGTGGGATCACATACCAGGCGAGTTCAGGGCTGTGGTGTGCCGAGGGGATGCAATCCAAGTCTCAGGGACGAGCCACCCGGGACAAGCCACTGGGGGACTCAGGGGCCAGACGGAAGCAGGGGACAGAGGCCGCTCAGAGAGCGCCTGGCACGGGAGCCACCGACCTGCTGCTCTGCCAGCCAGGAGCTACTCAGTCCATCCTCTCCTCTCACCTAAACCAAGTGCTGCCCGTTCTCCTGAGGACAGGAAGACGCAAGCAGACCAGCACCATGCGGAAGGAGGCTGTTCTCCAACGCGTTTCTTTTCCTTACTGACCATTTTCTGAGCCCCAACCACCAGACCAGGTTCACATACAAATACAAATTAATCAAACTTTCAACTGAAACTTTCAACTGAAACTTTCTTTCCAACAAAGGCCGGAGGGAGAGAGGAGGGAGAAGTTTTGGAAAGCAAGTGTTCACCAGAGTGATGAGGGAACAGAAGGCTAAGGACAAAGCACAGGGGACACCCTGCAACCCCCACCCCCCACTCCTGGGTGGGACATGTGGGCCATTCTTCCAGGAAGCTCCCAACTGTCTTGATGTTAATGCCTTGCTACAGGGAAAAACAACCTGGACTTGACAATGGCAAGGCCTCCAGTATCCTGTGAGCCTTTAGCATAAGAAAGTCCTTTTGAAAACCTCCCTTTCCCTTACCTCCCTCAACTCCCAAGTATGTGACCAGCCGCCCCTCGCAACCCTGGGGCAGCAGCTCTTCCTGTCCACGGGTCCTGTCCCAGTACTTTTAATAAAACCACCCTTTTCCACCAAAACTCTTTCTTGGTTGTCGGCTCCAGACCTAACCTTTTATGAAAAAACTTTTCATAAAAGTTTTTGTAAAAACATAAGTTTTTAATTGCTTGTCTAGTAGAAATAAAGTCTGTAATTTAGCTCACAGTTTTGAAGATTTCTGGATTATTTATACAATGCAATATTACAGGCTTCCAACTGAGGTCAGGGGAACACTCTAGGGTTTTGGAAAAATGAAGGAAGGTACCGATGAATTTGGGGAGGAAAAGGAGTCACTACTTCTTAGTTGGAGATAAGCTAACCTTACGAATAACACTCCCAGTCATTTCACCAGTAAAAAAAAAATGGGGCTTTGGCGGGGAAGTGGAAAAGCAGAGAATTACAATCCGGGACAAGCAAGCTATAGCAAAATCATAGACAAGTGCAGAGAACGAAGGAGAGGAATGCTCTTTTACAGAGGAAAGGAGGAAGCTGAGAAGGCTTTTAGAAACACAAAGTCCACAGAGCAACCTGGGAGCTGGAACCGTAGTGGCTTCTCACTGCCCAGGTTGTAACTGTGTCTCACTGGCCGGGCTCTGGCTGGGGCAGAAGGGAAGGGCTCCCTCCTCGTGCTGAAATAGTAAAGGTGCAGCAGAAGGGGTATGCATGCGCAAAATCGATTTCTTCCTGTTGAGTTTGCAACTGACAAGGAGCGCTCCCACTCCATTACAGATTTAGGTGTGCGTGCACAATCTGTCCCACACAGACGCCACCCACCACTGACACTGATTTCCCACGAAGAATCAAGCGCCGGGTGTTCCTCGTAAGTCTCTGAGAAATCTCCGTGGACTTCCTGTAACACTGACAGCTGCTGAGACATCATGCAAGATGGACGGAACGACATGCATGACTTGGGGTGCTCCATCCTCTGCCCCTTAGAAGCACCCCAGATGGGTAGAACGAAGAGCAACAGGGACAGAAGAAATATTTATTGAGATGAATCTTTACCAATGCTCCTCTGAGCCTCACCCCACCATGAAGAGTGAGAGTAAGGATCTGAGAAAATAATAAGGCAGCTGCTTCTCAGTCAACCCACTCTGTAGAGCAGGTTCACAGAGACACTTTTTTTCTTTTAAAGATTTTATTTATTCATTTGACAGAGAGAAACAGTGAGAGAGTGGGGGAGTGGGAGAGGGAGAAGCAGGCTTCCTGCTAAGCAGGGAGCAGGAAGGGGACTCAATCCCAGGACCCCAGGATGGAAACAAAGGCAGTCGCTTAACAACTGAGCCACCCAGGTGCTCCAAGACACCTTTTTTCATTATTAAAAAAAAGAAAAAAACCCCAGAAACTTGCCTCTGGTTGACCTTTACAAAGGAGACATTTGTTTTCCTTGGGTAGCTGCTAAAATCTGTAAATTAAAAATCTGTAAATTAAAAAACCTTTGGGTTTGTTTTGGTGGTGGTGGTGGTGGTTTTTTGGAGGGCTGGGGTGGGATAAAAATGAGATAGAGGGCTCTCCTGTGAGTAGACCACTGGTTCTCAACGAAAGGAGAGATGCTGCCCCTAGAAGACATTTGGCAATGTCTAGAGGCATTTTTGGTTGTCACAACTGGAAAAGAATGCTACTGACATCTAGTGGATAGAGGCCAGACATGCAGCTAAACATTTTAAGGCACAGATTATGACACCCCCAAATGCAAATGAACTTGAGAAACCATGGTCTCTGCAAACTCAACGTATTCTCCCCACCCCCCTCTCTCTCCTTCTTTTTTTTCTTATTATAAAACAGTACCATCTTATCTCTGGAGAGATCCAAACCCAGTGTTTTCCTTGATTTTCTTAGTATAAAATAACTTATTCCTTTGAAAACAAGAATTTTGTTTCAGAAACCTAAAAGAGAAATGCATTTGCCTGGTACAATATTTTAATATAATAATCTAATTAGAATGCAAATCAGAAAGCATCTTGTAGGGGTGCTGACAATACTGACTCCATCTTCAGTCCTCCATCTTGTTTGCTGACCTGTCTTGGGGTTATATGTTACGGGCCCCTTAGAGATTAATATCCATACCTCAGAAATGCCAGCCAAGGCCAGAATGTTTGAGGTTTGCTTTGGCTTCCCATGAATCCATTAGAGATAACACACAGTCTCTCTCCTTTCCTGACGCACAGCTGGTGCCACAGCTGGTGCCACAACGTCTGGTAAATGTTAGCTGCCCATGAGGTGCGTGCAAACCCTTTGAAATGCACGTGAACGCTCAGACCTCACAAGCGTGCCCCATGAGAGTCCCCTCACTCTATAAAATCTGTGGACCTAGGTTCAGAATTTGCAAATAGCAGCTGTGCCCCTTCTGGATCATTAGTCACCTGCCTGATACCTTGCAGTACGTTAACTCTGAATAAAACTGGGTATATAAACTGTACGGAGTGCCCTGTTCTGTTTTCTAGTCTTAAAGTGCCTTCCAGTTTGGGGAAGCTTTACTATTCTTCTCCCGCCTTCTAACACAAGTCAACAGTCCTGATTCAGTTGTAAGGATGCCTGGCACAAGGACACCTTGCAACACCTTCTCTAAGATACTCAGACTGTGGCTAAGGGTTTGAGGATTCACACCCTTCAAAACCAACTCAGGAAGGTCTCCCGTAAAGACTAGGCAAGAAGGAAACTAATAAGCAGATCCCCAAGACGATCCCTCTTTTCACCTTGACTGACTCGTCCCTCACACTCCATTCAGGAAATGCCCAGAATGTACCCTTACCTACGCCAACACTAGTCCAAGAAAACCGGACCTATTCCCTCGTTGCTCTTTTGTGACCTTAACGCTCCTATCAATGTATGCCCTTTGGTTCACAACTTCAGCTTCTAGGTTTCCTTTCCCCCACCACTTGCTCCTCTGGGCACCCATATCAGGCCCCCACCAAGTTATTTTAAGACATAAACAGTAGTTTGTTTCCATGCTGATAAAGAAAAGATTTTTCTTCTTTATGGAAAAAAAGAAGGTAAGAAGCTATGCGCATGCCAAGTTCACTTGTTTTCCACTGCAGAGCAGTTGTGCTCTCAAAGCAAGAGAGAGGATCCTGCACAGACAATAAAGCAATCTGCTTATTTAGCATTTTTATCAAGCCCAACCCTTCTCCCCATTCAAAAAAAAAGAAAAAAAGAAAAAGAAAAGAAAGAAAAAAGATATGTGATAGCGATCTAGATATACCTCATAAATACACAGAAACTATCTTCTAAGGTGACAACACAAGTGAAGCCAGCTTTCTCCAAGGGTTTGTTTTGCATGATAAACCGTTGTGAGACACAGAGTCACGTTTTTGCTCTTTCTTCCTGTGGGTACCAAGGGCAGGTCACCCCAAAATGCGCCACTTCGGGTTATTATTTCACAATAAAATTACTTAAGAAATAGCCAGTGTAAGAACATTTGGAATCCCCTTTGCATCCAGAAAGCCGGAAATAAATCTCCCATGTGAAAGGTACCCTTCCCACACCAGGAGGTACCGAGACAACGGTATCACCAGAGATAGGAAATTCAGAGCCAAGAAGCTTGCATAGGTAACCCTTGTTCCTTTTACTAATTTGCTACTCCAGCCCAAACTCTGTTTAGAATTCCATACTAACTGAAGATCCTGAGTAATAGGTTTTCTTTGTCCTGCCAATTCCCCACAGAGTGCTTGTTTCTTTGTCTAAACAGTAAAAATGCTGCCTGCTTTGGTCATTTCTACGGATGACAATTTTATTATTGGGCCTCCACATGCATGTAATTTAACTTTTGGGTTTTTTTTTTTTTCTCTTGTTGCTCTGTCTCATGTCAATTTAATTCCTAGACCAGTTAGAACTTCTAAGAGTGAAAGAAAAATTTTTCTCTCCAACACTCTCACCTTCTCCCTCCATGTTAACAAAACACAGATTGAAGTGTTCTGAAACTTTGCTCCCACTTTTCCTCAAAATACAAAGGGGATTAAGTGTTCTGATTAATATAGTGCCTTCATTCTCAGGTTCTTCTCATATGGGGAAAGTGAAATGAACAGAAAGAGTGATTTTTACCCAGCACGGTTGCGGTGAGCAGAGCCATGCTGCCGTTAGGAAGGGGTCACTCCTACACTGCAGACGCGCAACAAAATCCCTGTAGGTTCCACAGCGACAACGTGCTCGGTTCTAGTTCTTATTTACAGGACTAGACCTGGTTTTGACTTATTTTGTGTTTGTACCACCCTATGTCTCCAGCCTCAGGGGGTCCCTCTTTCAACTCCTGAATCATAGAAAGCACCTTCCAGCCTTAGCCCCTCGCTTCCTGCTCCTCCTCCTCCTCCAAACTCAATTTCCCCTCACTCAGCTCAGGGCTGGCTCCTACTATTGGCTTGTCACCTCTTCAGCAAGAGTGTCACCTCCTTACCTTTTTGAGTACCCTCTTATTATATGACGAACCCTCTTTTTTAAAAAATCCTAACTTTCTGATCTTTCTTCTTCAAAACATTTATTACACAGGTGTAATAATCATTTGCACGTGTGCCTAATGATCTGCCTCTCCCAGTGTTGTATAAACCCCAAGAAGATCTGGGGCTCTTAATCAATGCCTGTTCACTGGACATACAAGATAGAGAGACTGGAAGGTTCCAGTCTTTCACCTTTATTCCTATTACCTTACGGATCATGTTATATGTTCTGTAAGGATCTTTCAGGCTTATCTCTTTCTCGCCTTGCCCATGACCAGCAGCCCAGTTCAGGCCCCTACACTCTGGACTTCATACCATGCGTCTTGATCTCAATACCCTTTACTATGTTTTGCCATTCACCAGTTCTCCTAAATCACCACTCATCACGCTGTTCCTGTGTTAAAGTCTGTATGCCATGTCTTAATCTGCATCTAATACCAAGGCTTTCCTATTAAGAACCCACCTCAGCTACCTAAATTTCCTTTTTCTTCAATCTTCCCAAACTCTGGTCTTACCACACTATTCCCCTCAGTCATTCCAAGAGAGATATGCCATGAATGTATATAATACCCACGGGGCTGGCTTTGAAAACTTAGTACAAAATAAAGAATGTAAACTATCTCAATACTTTTTACAGGTAAAATATATATTCCCAGTACAGAATTTCATAAACGAACAAATATATTTGTTTTTCCTTCAGTTTTACGGAGATGTAACTTACATACTATTTGTTCTTTTTTTAAAAAATTTTATTTGTTTGACAGACGGAGATCACAAGTAGGCAGAGAGAGAGGAGGAAGCAGGCTCCCTGCTGAGCAGAGAGCCCAATGCAGGGCTCGATCCCAGGACCCTGGGATCATGACCTGAACCGAAGGCAGAGGCTTTAACCCACTGAGCCACCCAGGCGCCCCCTATTTGTTCTTTTTTAACGTGGTTGTTGGAAAACACAGACTTGCCTATATGGCTCTTATTGGTGGCTCATGTTATTTATCCACTGGACATTACTGTTCTACAACCTCATTGGCTTTTTCTCGCGTGCCTTGCCCTGTTCCTGTCCTTTCTCTCGATATGCGATTTCCTCATCAAAGTGAAAAGCATCTTAGTAGGCCTAGAGATGAGCACAGTGAAAGGATACACAGGGACAGCCCCCTCGCATATGAACTGTTAAGGATGATCACAGAATGACCAAATGCAGAGCACGAGGGCTGTAAGAGGCACTTTGATGCCAAGCCGAGGGAACCCCAGCACACACGCACACGCGTGCACAAACACGCGCACACACGCACACACACACAGTTATCAGCACAGGAGACTAGAGCCCACAGTTCCCGGGTTTTTTGTTAGCTCCTTCTTGCTGCTGACACCTCTGAAGCTATTAATACAATTCTAGGGGGCTCTTTATCAGCCTACAGTTTCTCAAGGTTATTTGAATGCTAATGAGAGACTCTGTCTGATGCATCCTGAATCTATATTACTTTGGGATTACCAGACTTCTTGGGAAGACACTGCAAAATAAACTTTTTAATACTAATGTTCTCAAGGATTTTCGTCCTTCAAAATTAATTGCAGAAATAACAAAACAACTTTCTAACACATTTCAGTTATAATACAGACCTGTCCTGTCAAATAGAATTTTCTCTGATGATGGAGATTTTCAATATGGTAAGCACTAGCAACATGTGCCCATAAAATTATAATAAACTGACATTTATGTGAAAATACCCACATGGGTCCAGTGGCTAGATTTTATATAGTGCCACTCCATTCCATGCTGTCCTAAAAGAAAAATGTTTCTTTTCCTTTAAAAACTAGGGAGATCGTTAGGATTATCATTGGAATAACAACAAATCTGTACCATTTCCATTCTAGTTGATTTTATTAAATTAAAAATTAACATGATTAAATTTATTTTCTTCTGCCCTAAAATCTCTGCCTAATTTATTTTGTTTTCATGTGACGATGAAGCTAAATTTCACTAGATGATACACTAAGCGAAACTGATTTTATTTGCACCCTGGGTAATAGATCCACGACTGTCAACATTTACTGTCTGCTACTGGAGATAACAGCGAACAGCCATCTGAGCGGACAGACAATGCTTCCCCGGGAGGCGGGGAGCAGAGATTGAGGTGAGGCACAGAGCACAGACAGGCTCTAAGGAAACGCCGCTTTCGGAATCGGCCATATCCTCCCACTTCCTTTACTCCTCATCCTCCTTAACCCCATCTGAACAATGTCCAAGCATCTGAGGGAGGCATTGAGCCTGGGACGGCGATAAGTCTAGTGCTAGAAGGACCTGCCAGCACCGTCCTCACGGAGTGGCAGCACTAGCGAAGGACTTTCCAGGTTATCTTTTCTAACCCTCAAAGGTCTTGGGTTGTTCTGGGTCACGACTATACAATGGGCCTTCTGCTGGGGTAGTAAGTTGCCAGATGCGCTGTGTACTGTCTTTACAACTGATCAGCAGGAGGTCTGGGATTTAGCAACAGGAAATGCTCAGTAGCTCAGGACAGCAGAGACCATAAATTCTCCCCAGTGAAAAAAACATGCCAAAAGACAAATCAAATCACAGCTGTTACCTGTTTTCCTTAGTAACTTACAAAAAAGAACATTTTGTCTGATGTGGGAAGTGAATCAAGGGAAGCCCCACATCCGCAAGCTACGACTCTTTGGGTTTGTCAATACTGAAAGAAGCACACTATCTTGAAGACATTAGCTTATTGAATTTTATACCTTTGAATGTCATTTTTAAGTAAAAACAAACAAAAATAAATCAAGGAAAACTACTACACTCACATACAATTTCATTAGCTAGCCAAGTATGACTTTTTTTTTTTTTTTCCAATTTAAGCTTCAGACCCCAAAATGCAAATATTGAGAATAAGCCATCAGAGTAGGATGTGGGTCTGCTGGTAGGAAGCCGCACCCAACAACTAGAAAGTTAGGACTCCAGCCAGTTTACTCTGCGAACACAATGTCGGAAGAAGCAAAATAAACTTAAAATGAAAATATATTTACAAAGCAGTTTTACAACAATGAATTTAGCTCAATTAACATTACTAACCAATTCCTTTCTTATGTGCAATACAGGGTCAAAGAGAGGAAACCAAAGGAGGAAAAGTTAAGAAACCTGGAATTTTGAAGGAAGCCAACATTTAAAACTCTGCATTAATTCGTGGAGAAAAGTGGGAAATATATAAACTATTCCTAGCCATTTCATTAAACTTTAAACTCCTCTTTCCACTAACACATACATTATCCTCCACCCATCATTTTGTTGGTCCTTTACCAGGATTATTTTCTTCCTCAGGGATATTCAGAATGTCATTCAACACCTACAGTGTGCACTCTACCCACAACAACACAGAATGACGCCCCCCGCCCCCCGTCAGCAGTGCCTCGCTGGACAATTGCTGCACTGTAGGGACGGGGCTCCGAACTGGTACTTCAGGAGGGGAACGAGATGCAAAAGCGTTCAGGAAAGGCCATCGGCTGCCTCGCTCCATATGCTGCGTCTACAGCAGAGAACACACTGCTAAGCTGGTCAAAGAGAATGAACCCTGCAATGTGTGACTTGAGAAAGAATATTCCAGACTGTGAAACTACTGACCTGCTTACAAACATTAACATGCAACTTCCAGAACGTTAAGACTCGCAGAAATAACTGGCCGTCTGTGGAACAATGTCAACAAGAACAATACAGAATGGGTCCTAGAGTATTTGAAACTGGGACACCTCTCTTACCCTACTGCTGCATGGCATCATTATTACTTTTTTTAGTTTTTTTTTGTTGTTTTTTTTTTACTTGACAGAGATATAGAGAGAGCACAAGTAGGCAGAGTGGCAGGCAGAGGGAGAGGTAGAACAAGGCTCCCTGCTGAGCAAGAAGCCCAATGCAGGGCTCGAACCCAGGACCCTGGGATCATGACCTGAGCAGAAGGCAAACACTTAACTGACAGAGAGACCTAGGTGGCCCTGCATGACATCATTTTAACATGTTAAAATTAGGCAAGAAAAGGGCTTTCCAAACCTTATTATGGAAATCATTTCACAACATATATGCATATCAAATCAGCACTTTGCACACCTTCGACCTACATGACGTCAGGTGGCAAGTCTATGTCAACAAACCCGGGGAAAAAGAATTTTCCACGTTTATTTTAGAACAGAAACAGAAACCGGTACTTATTCTCACGGTTCTGAAGGCACACAATCCCACTCTGGAATGCCACTGACACCATATGGGCAAACACAGGACACATGTGACTGTCATATAGCACCAGGCCTCTGGCTCACTCTATTTTTAAACACGTATTTATCTGAGAGAGAGACCATGGGCCAGCAGGGCTGGCAGAGGCGGGGAGGGAGGAAGGGCAGAGGGAGAGGGACTCTCAAGCAGACTCCAAGCTGAGTGTGGAGCTGACGCGGGGCTCGATCTCACGACCCCGAGACCACGACCTGAGCCGACACCAAGAGTCGGCCGCTTAAGCGACTGCGTCCCCAGACGCCCCCACCTCTTGCTCTCTTTAAGGCGGCTGTGTACTCACGGGCTCGGTTCCGGCTTTTGTATGTGCAGGTGTAGAGGCTGCAGGGCCTCGCTGGCACGAACCTAGGGGTCTGGAATCTTCTCCACGGTGACTTGCGCGGAGAGGCTTGAAGAATGACCCTCAGGCTACTCATCACCACCATGTTTAGCCTGGAATCCGGACCGGGCCCCGGATAACTCGCAGGAACCTGATAACCTAGAGGCAGGAGGACAGAGGAGGCAAAGCTGTGAGCAACGGAGACCGACCATCGGGTGGAAAGCTCCAAGCGGGACAACCACACGCAGATGATGCGTCCACAGGGCAGGGCTGGGGCTGGGGGGGGCGGAGGGGGAATGACTCAATACTTTATCCACTCCTCTTCCTCAAATTCGTTCGTCACCTCATTGGCAGGATTTGGAAGACTGACTCAGGAGCCCTGCCTTTCTTTAAGGTCGGCAAATATTAGAGGCCCAGAGAAAACATCTTCTCTTTATCCACAAGAATGAGAAGGCTGTTTATAGTAGTTTCTTAAAATTAAAAGAACATGTACTTGCTGAAATCCAAATTCCATATCCAGCAGGGTATTTACACGTAAAAAGAAACCGAAGATGAAAGCTCCTGGGTTAAAAAAAAAAAAAAAATCAATCTGTATCTGGAGGGCTTTAAAAAAACACAAGGATCCATTCTGTCAAAATAGCCCTGAGTGGTTTTGAAATCTAAGCTTAAATGCTCTGTGACTCTCTGCAGTTTCAGGTATAACACTGTATCCCTTGGTCATGGGGGAAATGGAGGTTAATCCTGAACTAATCTGTAAGTAGGTCCAACATGAATATTCATTTATGACTGCCCTGATGACGTCTCTACCCCTCTCGTGTTCCAAGTGAAGGTCTCAGAAAACAATGCTTTCCAGAGTGTTCAGAAATTACAATATTAACTTTCACTGACTCTTTCCCGCCACCCCCACCCAGTAATGCTACATCCACTTTTCCTGAAAACTCCTATCCCGGTAGCAAGTGAGCGAACAAGGTCAGAAACAAAACAACTTTCTTCTCCTGAGTATACCTTCACTCCAGTGTCTATTTCAAAGTGTTTGGAGTCATCACTTGAGATGCATCCTGGCAGCCAATAGCGACACCATTTGGGCACCTGGGACGGAGGTCCGGCCGCCTGGCAGAGTACCCTGGCGCTGACCTCGTGGCCTCAGTCCACCCCTTGCTCCTGCCTGCACACCAGCCCCACGGCCTTTGGTTCTTCCCACTCCCCAAGCGCCCTCTGATCTCAGGGCTTGTGCAGATGCTCCTCCTTCCCTGGACCCCTCCTCCTCCTCCCCCTGTGCCTGGTGAATGCCTCCCCTCCCCTTGGGTCTTCCTCTCCAGCATCCCTTCCTAGAAGCCTCCCCGTCCCTATCCCTGCACTCACCGCTAACTGGGAGAGCCCAGCACCCTCTTCACCCCCCTCAGGGTGCCTCCTACAGCCCCACACCTGATCCAGAAGGTACTAGATGACGCCCCCTCCCCAGCCACCCAGCCCCTCGGCGCTTGGATGGACCCGGTCTGTCTCTGTCACAGCTGCATCTCTCAGGGACAAGCCGCCTGGCCCGTGATGGCGGCTCGGTGACCTGGGCACACTTCCCTGGTGACGGAGATGAGGATCCTGATTTCCAGAACTCCAGACCGGGAAGCGATTGCCAGCCCGTTCCTGCTCCGTATGAAAGGCTCTTCCTAGATGCCTCCCCCACCCAGCCGTGGGGTCCTTCACACTTTCGAAACACTTTTCAGTGCTTGCCATTGCAGACGAGGGCCTCATGCCCCTCCCTGTAAGATCTGGAGGCCCCTAAAGCACTGCCGGATCTGAAGGAGGACCAGACCCAAAGACAAATCTAAGCTAGCATCACAGGGATGGGAATTCTGCCAGTAAATGTTTGCATTTCAACGCTCATTGTCATTTCCTTTGTTCTAAGAACCATGCTGGGTGCTGCCATGCAAAGAGGAACAAGGCATGAACTCTACCTTGCAGGCAGGCCATTAGTTTCTCCCCCTTGAAGCCTCTGGAAATGCACATCATAAACCATCCAGGACTCCTCAGAGTCTGCCTTCGGCCTATCAGAGGCCACTCAACTGTTTGGCAGTGGTGGCCGGGGGAGGAGAGGGGCCCAAAGACACAAGAGAAACTGAGGGGCACTGAAGACACATGTCACTTACATACTGGAACTTTATTTCCGATTTCCAATTTTATTTAATTTTTTTTTAAAGACTTTGCTCATTTGACAGATCCACAGCAAGAGAGGGAACATAAGCAGATGTGGGAGAGGGAGAAGCAGGCTTTCCACTGAGCAGGGAGCCTGATGCAGGGCTTGATACCAGAATCCTGGGACCATGACCCAAGCCAAAGGCTGACACTTAATGACTGAGCTACCCAGGCGCCCCTGGAACTCTGTTTCTGTATACCATCTTTCTGAGAAGAGCATAAGATACAAAAAAGCACATTAAGATCCCCAGCAATGCTGAGCAAGAAGGCAAATGTTCGGGGTACCTGGGTGGCTCAATGGGTTAAAGCCTCTGTCTTCGGCTCAGGTCATGATCCCAGGATCCTGAGATCGAGCCCCGCCGTCGGGCTGTCTGGGGAACTTGCTTCCCCCCACCCGACCTCTCTCTGCCTGCCTCTGCCTACTTGTGATCTCTGTCAAATAAATAAAATCTTAAAAAGAAAAAGGGAAATGTTCACTTCACCCTCTCCTCTTCACGTACCTCACTACTACCTGACTGTAAACTAGTACTACCTGACTGTAAACTAGATCTTCCCCACCGTATTGCTACCTCATACTTGCCAACTCTGAGGAAGAAGAAAGAAGGCCACACCCAAGGGAAAGTAGAGGAAAAAAAAAACCCACCCCTGAGCTGTGTCCACTGAAAGCAGGAAGCAGCTACTTCCTATTACTGCCCTGGAAGGAACAAATGAGGGCTCCAGGAGGAACCCTTTATAACCAGCAACACACCACGTGTCGGGACAAGTACTGCAAAGTGAACTGTGGCAAGAGTTCCCTGTGGCAAGAACTGGCCTCTCAGCCCGGTGCCAGGCACTCTGTTGTATGCATCACTTTGCCGGTGAACACACTCAAGGCAGGGAGTGAAAATCCACCGTGTGTTAACCAGCTTGGGCTGCTGGACCAAAATACCACAAACCGAGTGGCTTCAACAACAGACTTATTTTCCACAGTTTTAAGGGTTGGAAACCGAAGACCGACATTCCAGCCAATTGGTTCCTGGTGAGAACTCACTTCATAGCTCGTACACAGCTACCTTCTCACTATGCCTTCATGTGATGGACAGACAGCAAGCTCTGGACTCTTCCTTTTCTTATAAGGACACTAATCCTACCCTGGAGTGGCAACCTCGTGACTTAATTACTTAATGACTTATTACTTCACAAAGGCTCCATCTCTTAATACCATCCCACTGGGTGTTAGGGCTTTAACATATGGATGGGGGTAGGGAGAGCAGAAACATTCAGTCCACAATACACGGCCACCACATTAAAGTGCACCAGTGGGAAGTTCATGAATCCCATATAAGTGCCTCGCCTCCAGGCCTAAATCCCTACGTGAGGTCTTAGGGCCAGTGTATCAGTTTGTAATAAAGAACCACAACCTGGGTGGCTTAAACAACAGCAATTTAGGGGCGCCTGGGTGGCTCAGTGGGTTAAGCTGCTGCCTTTGGCTCGGGTCATGATCTCAGGGTCCTGGAATCGAGTCCCGCATCGGGCACTCTGCTTGGCAGGGAGCCTGCTTCCCTTCCTCTCTCTCTGCCTGCCTCTCCGCCTACTTGTAGTCTTTCTCTGTCAAATAAATAAATAAAATCTAAACAAAACAAAACAACAACAGCAATTTATTGTCTCACAGTCCCGGAGGCTGGAAGGCCGAGATCAAGGTGCCAGTACGGTTGGTTCTTTGTGAGGACTGTGAGGGAGAATGTGTGCCAGGCCTCCTTACTTGGGATGGTTAATTCTATGTCAATCTCCCCAACAGATGCATGTGACACAACTGAAGCATTGAGCCAGGTGGGGATTTGAAATTGATTTGAAGAATACCGATTTCCAAGAGACTGGAAGACCCTCAGGTTTTTGTTTTTTTTTTTCTTTAAGATTTTATTTATTTATTTGACAGACAAATCACAAGTAGGCAGAGAGGCAGGCACAGAGAGACGTGGAGGCAGGCTCCCTGCTGAGCCCGATGCGGGGCTCGATTCCAGGACCCTGGGATCATGACCTGAGCCGAAGGCAGAGGCTTAACCCACTGAGCCACCCAGGCACCCCGACCCTCAGGTATTATTCCATAAACACAGGATGGTTTCTGATGACCCCATGTGCACAGTACAAGAGGGAACAGAGTGCGCAGAGTGGAGCTGGGAAGGTCAGTGACAAGGACATTCCTTCAACCATCCTTCATTCAGTCCAACATTCTTTTATCCTCTCATTCATCAGGACAGCAATCAAACATCTATTAAATGCCAGGGGCGCCTGGGTGGCTCAGTGGATTAAGCCGCTGCCTTCGGCTCAGGTCATGATCTCAGGGTCCTGGGATCGAGCCCCACATCGGGCTCTCTGCTCAGCAGGGAGCCTGCTTCCCCGGACTCTCTGCCTACTTGTGATCTCTGTCAAATAAATAAATAAAATCTAAAACAAAACAAAACAAAACATCTATTAAATGCCAGACATTGTTCCAGGATCATTGGGGAGGATAAAACAAAGTCCCTACCCTCGTGGAACTTACATTCTACTGGGGAAGACAGACAATAAATAACAGTGTAATATGTAAGTCACTTGTACTGACAATCACATTATAATATACTCAGTGAAAAATAGAGCAGGATTAGGTAAATTTGGAGTGCCACTGGGAAAGGGGCATTGCATTTAAAATAAGTTGCTCAAAGGAGGCCTTACGGAGAAGGTGAGAGTTGAGCAAAAGACTGAAGGAAATGAACGAATTAGTAATAGGGCTGTCAGGAGGAAGGGTACTCTAGGAAGAGGGAATTGCTTGTGCAAAAACCCTGAGGTGGGAGCGTGTCTGGCACATACAAGGGGATAGTAAGGAGGCCAGGATGGCAGGAATCGAGTGCACTAGGAGGATGGTAGTAGGAGAGAAGGTGGAGAGGTCATGGATGCCAGACCATGTAGATTTCTAGGCCACTGTAAAGGTTTTTTTCTCCAACTCAGGGTTTCTCAACCATGACATATTGCCATTTGACCAGGTAACTGTTTGGGGTCTGTCCTATATGTTGTAGAATGTTTAGCAGCATCCCTGGCCTCTACCCATTAGATGCCAATGGCACCCACCCTCCAACTGGGACAACCAAAAATGTCTCCAGGAAAGGGGAATCACCTGACTGGAAACCACTGCTCTAAGCGAAATCGGGACACAGTGGAGTTTTGGCAGCAGAGGAGGGACACCATCTGATTTATATTTTTGAAAGATCACTCAGGCTGCCCTACTGGAAATCAACTGGGATAGGAAGCAAGAAAGCAGCAGGGAAGATCCTTCAGGATAACCCAGGGGCCTGGAACAAAACATGTCATGGCAGAAGTGGTGAGAAGTGGTTCGGCATTGGCTCTATCTTGGAGAATGCCTGTAAGACCTGAAAGAAATGAGTAAAGGATGGCTAGAACATTCTTGGCGTAGTGAAGAATGGAGTTGCCATGAACTGAGATGAGGACCGCACTGTGCAGCTAGGTTCTGGGTGGGACATCCGTAGGTCAGATTTGGGCAAGAGAGTGTGAAATGAAATTCCAGTAACCCAAGTGAGACGATATGAAGCACTGAACCAAAGGGTGACAGTAGTGATGCACCAACGTTCTTCGTATTCAAGAGGTGGTCATTTTGGTAAAAAACATAGGATTTGGCACTCAACTGGAGGAGGGAGAAGAGAAGTAGTTGTTGAAGAAGACCCCATGATTTTATGGCTGGATGATGCCGGTGGTAGAATGAGGATGAACGCCTGAAGAGAGAAACAAGCTGGCAAAAGGAACAGGTGGGAAAGGAAAGAGGACAGAGTCTTCCTGCTAATCCTATGGATTTGAGGTACAAGGGGAGAGCGAGAGAAAAAGTCTAGCAGAGAGTTTCCAGGGTAGCTATGGTGCTCAGCAAAGGTCATGGGGCTAGAGAGATTTTTGTTTTCAAAATATTCAAAAATAGTGCAGCTCTTTACCAAGACCCAGAAGGGAGGGTGGGTGTGGTGAACTTTGGTTCACTGTAAACTCCAAAGCAAGGTGAGAACAATGACAGTTCTCAGGGACGTGTGGGGCCAGGTTATGGGTAGGGCGTGGAGCAGCTCCTCTTACCAGAGATACCAGACTTCTCTCCTCCATATTCCAGAAAACTTTTCAGCAGAGAGGATATGGCCAGATTTACCATAATGGACGAAAGGAAAACAGAAAATATTGTGACTTTCAGGTACTGATAGAAAATTAATTCCACCCAAATTTAGCTGTACACATCTTTGTCATCGTTTGGTATTTTTCAAGCTTTCTCAACAAAAATAAATGAGAAGGAACTGCAGTGATAATAACGAGCTTCCGGCAGCTTCCAAACAGTAGCTTTTAACTCCCGCCACAAAGAATCAGAGCCACCAAAACGCTCATGTTTTGCGGGTTCTTTCCCTCCAGATCTGGGGTAGAGCACAAATGAAAAAGGAGACAACTTAGTAGAGAAAACTCAGATACATGAGTTTTGCCGCTCATGTATCAGAGCTATGCTGCTGAGCCCCTGCTCTCTAGGGGTGGTTATGAATCTGTCCATAGCTTTTGGCATGGTGGGCGGGGGGAAAGAGCAACAGTGCAGATGTGAGTCTCAGCCTGCTACGCCTCGGTTTCTGGAACTGCAATTTCCCTACCTCCTAAAGTCTCTGAGACAGCTATTCTATCGTTACATGGGCAAAACCCTAAAGAAATGTAGCTGTCTCATGACCCTCAAAGTGAAGTAACAGGGTTAGAAAAGGGAAAAAGCGATTCCCTGCCTCTTCTCCGTTCTACAGAGAAGCCCGGCCGGGACTGCGGCCACCCTCGCGGAACCGACAGCTTGTCCCAGCTCCACGTGGGCTACGCGCACCCACTACTCCTCATGCTCCAGTGGCCGCCCGACTTTACCCGAACGTTTCCCTGAACGCGGACCCTTTCACTCTGTACCGGGGAGAGACTCATGCGCGCGGCCATTTTGGCTACGTCGCATTACGTCTCGCCACGCCTTTCAGGCCGGGTACGTCATCTCGCTTAATCACGTCACGTCCCCTTCGCCCCAGCCCAAGTCTCCGACAAAGCAGGGTAACTCCCACCTTGGGCTCGCTCACCGCGTCGGAGCCCGAACTCTCTCCATCCACCCAGAGCCTGGGTCTGCACTGGTTCTCTGCCCTGGCTACACTTCTGCTGCCGTCGCTCCAGGCCTGCAGCCGCGACCACGCGCCTGCGCACTAACTTGGCCGCGCCTCCGCCTTCTGCCTGGGTCGCCCCTCCTTCGAGCTGGACTTTGTCACGCCCTCACGGATGTGTCACGCCCTCGCGCTCCGCCTATACCACGGACCTTCTTCCTGTTACGTAGTTTGTGTCCCGTATGCTATTCCCTGGCCCCGCCCTTCCACAGATCTTGTTCACGTGCGTGTTATCCCCTGAATCACTCTCGTTCCTCTGACACCACGTTCCCTCCCTTGGGCCCACATCCCTCCTTTCCACTTGGTAATTCCTCTGTCCTTTGCCTGAGCTCACCTTTTCCGCGGACTCGACCAGCTTTGTCGCGCCTTCGTAGCGGCCACGCCACGCCCTTCACGCACTACGTCCAGCTTTCTCAGGTGACGCCCCTTCCCACCTAGGACGTAGCCCACGCTCCTTCCCACGGTGTCCTTGCCCCGCCCCCCACGGCTCGTCACGTTCCTTTCTTGCTTTCCACGGTCCTACGTCATGGCCAATCCCAGCGCCCCACGGCACGACCCTACGATCCACATTGGCCACGCTCGTGCCGGTTTGCGCGTTTCCTGGCGTTGCGTCATGGCCGCTTCCTGGGTTCTCAGGACTCCCACTTTTGGGTTCGCTCTCACCGGTCCACGCATCCTGCCCTCTCTCTGCTGGCGGAACTCGGTCGGGGGAAGCCGTTCAGGAGCGGGCGGGGCTCTTGTGTTTCCGGAGAAAACAGCCTACACCTCAGAGCTAGACGTCAGTGGCTCTTATAAAGTGAAAGAAGTCTTTGGATCCCTAATCCTCGTCTGAAAATAATCTTTCTTCCTATTTCCTCCCAGCTCCAACCGGGTAGGAAACATAACTGGGCACTGACTGGAACTGTGTTCTTACCAGCCCTTAAACCAACCTTAAATGCTAGGCAGATGCACGGAGTAGTAAGCAATTCTTCTATCTCCTGGCATCTACAGAAGACTTTTTCTAAGCGCATAGTGCCTTCCTGTTATCTAGAGCCTGTCGGGACAGCACAACACTTATACCTCTGTAGACCTCCTGCTCTGGGATTAAAGTAAAGAGGTTTACTCCCTCCATTTTACAATTCTGCGTCCACAAGAAAAAAGTGAAAGGGTTACCGCCTTTTTTTTTTAATTCCTGTCCAGAAATCTCTGAATGGGGCACTTCTGAGGGAGGGGCACTTACCGTTAGCCTTTCAGTTATGCATTCATTTAAATTGTGTTTGTGGAGTACTAAGTTCCAGTGTCAAGACATGTCTCAAGGGACTTACAGTCTGAAGTTTTCCAAGCTGGGTTTGGATGATACAAGAATTGAAGAGAAAATTAAGATGTGGTAAGGGGGTTGGAATAGGTAGAAAAGGGCTTGTTAAGTGCTGGTCTCTTTTTTTAGTTGAGGTATAACTGACACATAACATTATGTTAGTTTCAAGTATACAACATAATGATTTAGTATTTGTGTATATTGTGAAATGGTCACAATAACTATCCGACCCCATACTTAGCTGTAATTTTTTTCCTGTGATGAGAACTTTTAAGATTTACTCTTAGCAAATTTCAAATATGCAATACATTATTATTAGTTATGGTTACCATTCGGTACATTACAGCCAATGACTGACTGACTTTATAACTGGAAGTTTGTACCTTTTGACTATTTTCACCCATTTTGCCCTTCTCCCATTCCCTGCCTTTGGCAACCAACAATCTGTTATCTGTATGAGTTCAGTTTTTTGTTTTTGTTTTTTTTAGATTTCATATGTAAGTGAGATCTTATGGTTTTTGTCTTTGTCCGTCTGATTTATTTCACTTAGCATAGTGCCCTTGAGTTCCATCCAAGTGTTTAGTTTTTTTGTTTGTTTGTTTTTGAAAAGCAGGTTTTCTTGATTTTTAGCTCCAAGGGAAATCTTGATTCCTCGTCTTGATGGCACTGGGAATTAAGTAGGAGACAAGTGCCAAAAGGACTTTTATATAGATCTCCTCAGTGTATGCTGTTGCCAGCAATCACAAAGTATTGAATCAATCCTATAAGCTACCCAAACTTTTCTGTTCATTTGAAATTACAGGCACTCAGTGGTATGGCTTTATTCAGGGCAGCATTTATTTTATTATTGTTTTCAATTATATGACAGAGAGCAAGAGCACAAGCCGGAGGAGTAGCAGAGTGGGGGAGAGAAACAGACTCCCCTCTGAGCAGGGAGCCCGCTGTGGTGCTTGATGAGATCCGACCGGAGCAGAAGGCAGGCACTTAACCATCTGAGCCACCTAGGCGCCCCCGTTCAGGGCAGCATTTAGATCATCATTCTCTACGATGGCAAGTAAGTTTCAACTTGTCAACTGACTGAATAACTATTGGGAAGCTTTATGGTTGAGTCCACACGCAAAAGGAAAAAGTTCTGTAGTCGATTAACAATGTTTGTTGCGGGTGCAGTATGAATGCGTGGCTGCAACAACCTATAGGGCATCTCTGATTTGCAGTGATAAAGGTATTGCGCCCATGTCTTTACAAACAGCAGTTCTCACCAACAGCAGTTCTTACTACAAGCTGTTGATGATTTCCAGGCAGTAGAAGGGTCAGTATCATTGTTGCTGGTCAGAACTTAAGGGCAGAAACTTTGATATGTTGATTAATTCATATGCTTTGTATATCCATTAGAATGAGGGTAGTTAAAGATTCTGTTATGAAAATGAGAGCATCTGACCTGAAAGGTACAAGGCCCAATGGCCACTCCATCTTTTTATATAGGTTGGCAAAAGAAGTACCTATAATCAGGGCTAAATGTGACTGGGTGACACTGTTTGCCAAATAGAAGGTAAAAAATACTGCTCCGTAGAGCATGGCCGTAATAATTTTGAAAAAAAAAATTATAACTTGCCTACACCATGAGAATACTCTTAATATAATACCCAAACAATACTGGAAAGAGTTAGAGGAAGAAATGTCGGTAAGAGCTTGCTTTTACTACCTGAGACTCATTTTAATGCATTGGTCTTCATGCAGGAGATGAGGCACACAAGCATTCCATTTAAGAAACATATGGAGCACTGGGTGTGGTGCATACACATTGAACTCTGGAACACTGAAAAGAAATTAAAAACAAATAAAAATTAAAAAGAAGAAACTGTCCTTAAAATTCTTTTTTTTAAAAGATTTTATTTATTTATTTGACAGAGATCACAAGTAGGCAGAGAGGCGGGCAGAGAGAGGGGGGAATCAGGCTCCCCGCTGAGCAGAGAGCCCGATGCGGGGCTCGATCCCAGGACCCTAAGATCATGACCTGAGCCAAAGGCAGAATCTCAACCCACTGAGCCACCCAGGCGCCCCTTAAAATTCTTAATTTAAGAATATAAAGTACCCTAAAGATACAAATGTAGTGATCCAAAGAGGCACGTGCACCCAGATGTTTATAGCAGCAATGTCTACAATAGCCAAACTATGGAAAGAACCTAGATGTCCATCAACAGATGAATGGATAAAGAAGATGTGATATATATAGAGAGAGAGAGAGAGAAAGAGAGAGGAACATTATGCAGCCATCAAAACCCCCCCTGAAATCTTGCCATTTGCAACCATGTGGATGGAACTAGAGGGTATTATGCTAAGGGAAGTAAGACAGTCATATAAAGATAATTATCATATGATCTCACTGATAGGAGGAATCAGAAACAAGGCAGAGGATCATAGGGGAAGGGAGGGAGAAATGAAACAAGATGAACCCAGAGAGGGAGAGAAACTGTAAGAGACTCTTAATCTCAGGAAACAAACTGAGGGTTGCTGGAGGGGAGGAGGGTGGGAGGGATGAGGTGGCTGGGAGATGGACATTGGGGAGGGTATGTGCTGTGGTGAGTGCTGTGAGTTGTGTAAGGCTGATGAATCACAGACTTGTACCCCTGAGACAAGTAATATATGTTAATTAAAAAAACAAAGTTGGCAGAATTACACTCAACTCAGCTTGTCTAAATTAATCTTTATTTCTAAGCAGTAGTGATTAACTTTCTCTGAACTAGAAAAATGTTACGCTGTGGATAAAAAGACTAAGCTCGTAATGGTTATGGCTGTTGATTAACCTACAAAATCTGATGAACCTTCCAAATACTGTGGCTTCAGATTTCTTTTCATCTTAAAAAGGGCAGAGGTATGGAAGTGGAGACAAACATATCCCAAAGCCCAGCGTTCCTTATTTAGCAGATACTAGAAGTTTTCTCTGACTAGGAATGTAAAAAAAAAAAATTGCAGTGCACCTCATGATTTATATCTGCATTCTTGACCTTCTTCAAATGTCAGTTTATGATTCAAATAAGTTAATTCAGTTCTATTAAGTTATTAATACATGGGCCATGAGAAATGCAAAATTAAACTAAATTTAGTCCTTGTTCTCCAGAAACTTAAAATTTGTAGGACACAAAAGTAAATCATGTTGGCAATAGATGCACGTTCAAATGGGAGCAAATGATGTGGGAACCCAGGAGAAGAAGAGAAAAAAGTTAGTGGACTGGACAAGTGTAAAACAAATAATAACAAAAACCTATAACAAAATCAAAAGACAGCTTTCTCTCTGTGTCTCTTTTTAAAATATTTTATTTTATTTATTTGTCAGCACTAGCAGGGGGGAGCAGCAGGCTCCCCGTTTGATCAAGGAGCTGGATGTGGGGCTTGATCCCAGTCCCAGGACCATCAGGACCGGAGCTGAAGGCAGATGCTTAACCCCCCAGGCGTCCCAAAACAAAGGTTTCTCAAAGGAGATGAGGTAGACCTGGAACATGGCTAAGAAGTTTAAAGGTAAAAAATGAAAATTCACTGTATTGAACTTAAGAAAGCAGTGTGGAAAGAAGCACACACAAAGGACAGAGGTGGGATGAGGCCCGCTTGCATGCTGATGAACTTTTAAAAAGCACCTTGCATGCATCAAAAGAATGACATACGTGGGTTTTTTGTGTGATCTCATATTTACCCTCCAGAGCGATAGATCAATAGTTAAGTACTGAGAAACTGCTTTTCAATAGTGTTGTAGAGCAGGAAAAAACATGGAGAAATCAATTTCTTTTTCCTGTCTCAGGAGACTCGGTGCCTTCTGTATTGCTCATGGCAGCAGTAATCTCAACTTTTTATCTTTGTTCTCTAAACTCCCAACATTGGGAGTAAATAGTAACATATTCAGAACGATTGAAACTGCTTTATTTGTCATCATTACCACTGTTACTGGTAAATCCTGGACCTCCTGTATGTGAAATTGCAGAGATGAGCTTTGTATGAAGCAAGTTTGGTATGAATTCTCTGGAGGTTTAATTTAATTTAGTTTAATTTAATTCTCTGGAGGTTCAAATTCTGTGTGAAAATAAAGAGCAAGTTTGTTCAAGATTTTTATAAGTGGAAGAAAAAACCCCAGTATGTTAAGAGGCAAGAACAACTTTAATAAGTTTTAGCATGTTCTAAGGGACCCATACCTTGTAAGAATTTTCATGTTTTAAATTGAGCTATTGACAGTGTCTTGTTTTACCATTATACCTTTTCTATTCACCTGACAGGACTATAAAAGTTGATATTTTTCATGATTGTCTTTTGGGCTGCTACCAATTTTACTACTGTCAAATACTTTTCTAAGCAAACACTGGGATATAGAAAAATTGAAACTATTACAGACTCTTTAGAAAATAAGTATGAGCTCACTGTACATCTATACTTCTTATGTCATGTGGCCAGAACAATACACCAAGGAAAATTCATAGCCACAGATATTTTCATTATTAACCGAGAAAGACTAAAAATGCATAAGCCTATTTGTAACCCCAAGAGTTATAAGAAGAACAAGAAAACCAGCATGATGACAACAGGAGTAAGGACTTAATAAAAAAAAAAATAAGATCGATGACTCAGAAAGCACAAAAAAAGACTTGAAAATTAAATTTGAAATGTTCTTTGATTAAGTGACAACAAAACGAGACAAATCTCTGTGGAGAATAATGGAAAATGAGAAAAATCTAGTATGTATACTAGAACGTGCAAAGGGAATATAGCAATGAATGTAGATATTTGATGGGAAATACTGTATAAAGTCCATGAGAATACCGGAAAATCTTGATGAAATAATGACTTTCTTAGAAATTATAAACAGCCAGAATGGACTCAGTGAAACATGAAACTTGCAGTAAATGACAGTGTAAGAAATGGAAGTTATCAAAGAACTCTTCCCCTAAAATGTGTATGAACCAGATTCTTCAACTCTGCATTTCTTCTGCGATTTTCTTTGGCATTTTAAAGTATTTGTAAACATAGAGGATATTAGAAATCTTTGTACACCATTTTCAAGATGATAATGTAAGGGCTAGAAAAAAAAATTTTCAGGAATCAGCACTTGAAAAGGAACCTAAATGATATTCTTCTACAAAAATAGGTTTAAAAACCTAAGGAAAAACACAGCAGTTAAGTCCAGGAGTATCTTCAAACTGAGCTTATCTAAGGGTTGCATCAACGTAAAGGAATTTATTAGTAAAACGCACCAAATGGTAAGATCTCTAGGATCATATTAATAGATGTTGGAAGAGCAGCTGATGAAATTCAACATGATCTCTGGATAAAAAGAATTTTTAGTAAAAGGAGACTTTTTATCTCACTACACATCAGATTTAAAAGTGGCCCACCAGATCCAGCCGAAGAGCTGCACTCACATTAGGATAAGGAAGAGAACAAGGGTCCATGTTATTCCACCATTACGATTCTGATAGTGCTGCTATGCTATAATGAGGCAAAACAAGAGCTTCACACAAGAAGATCCAAGGCTAAGGCAGGTATGTTTCCACTCTCAAAATATATTAGCATTGGTCATTCATGCTGGTGATGTTACGGGTATTTTGTATTTTTCTCTTTTGGCTTTTCTGTATTTTCTATACAGAACTTCTGTTGCTATTTTTTCCTGCCTTTTTTTTTTTCCTCTGTCATTTTTCAAATGAGACAACAAACATCTCTGAAGTATAGAATAGTGAAAGTGAAATACAACACAGGGAATGTAGTCAGTAAAATTGTAGTAGGTGTGTGGTGACAGATGGCAACTACACTTACCGTGGTGAGCGTTTTGTGATGTATATAAATGTTGAGTCACTCTTTGGTACACCTGAAATTCACATCATATCGTATGTCGATTCTGTTTTAGTAAGGATAATTTTTTAAAAATCATTTTTATATTAAGCACTACTAGAGTGCCTGGCACATAGAAATTGTTTAATAAATGGTGAATTTTATTTTGAAAAAAGAGAGAAATCATAATTCAAAAGGGAAGAAACTTTCCTTGCTTTTCAAAGAATGACTTAACTCTAATTCAGCATTTTCCTGTCTGCTGTTCTAGTCACATATGTGATTAAGAGCAAAAGAGAAACGTTTGATCCTTTTGGGAAGTTTAAGACTCAAGGAAGGCTGAATCACATTCGTCTCTAACATAGCTTTGTTCCCTGATGCAAATAATTAGCTTTGTTATAATCTCCATCTACTGGCTTTTCCTTCCCATGTTGACTTAAACTCGACTAACATTTCCCCAGATAACTTCATCTAGACTGACTTTCTTTTCAGGACTAAGTTATGTAAGCTCTCCCTTCTAGGAAATTTCCATTTCGCCTAATAGTGAAATTGCCAGAATGACGGGCCTAACTTTTGGCGGCCTCTCCCTTTGATCCAGCCTTTCCTAACTCTGTGCCCTTGCGACCAAGGTGAGGGAGAAGAGAGAAGCTTCCTCAGGTGGAGTCACCAAGCAGAAATGGGTCATCTGTGGTAAAACATCACCCTGCCCAGGACGGGGAAATGACAGGACTCTCGGAGTGCTGCGGGAGTGTAGCTGTTGATCTCTCTCTCATGGTGGCTTTGAAAATCCACATTTTGTATTTAACATCAGGGTCACCCAGTCTTATTTTTCCTTTCATGGTTCTCAATCAATGATGTGGAATCTGGGGACTGACTTCATGAAAGGGCAGCATGGTAGAGAGGAAGGTCCTGACATCAACCTGCCTGGGCGGCTTCTGTTCACATCCATGAATGCCCGGTAGGGGAGACTCTCTTCCACTCATTATGGTAATCCCAAGAGCATCTCTGAGGCTTTGTTGCAATTTCAGGTCTGTTTGTTTGTTTGTTTTTTAAAGATTTTACTTATTTATTTGAGAGAGAGTGAGCACAGAGGGAGAGAGAGAGAGAGAAGCAGACTGCCCACTGAGCA
>NW_022631666.1:0-9100 GCF_010015895.1 Lontra canadensis
CACACATACTCCCTCTCACACACACACATACTCCCTCTCACACACACTCTCACACACACACAGGTTTTCCTAGAGTGCAACCAGACTTCATAGTTGAGCTTTAATCTTTCTTATATGAAAAGTAAGAATCTGGTTAGGAAAAAAATCTGTAAATTGTTTTAGTTCTACTTTGGTTTTTAGAGCAGGAAAAAAATTTGGATATCAGATTTTCTGGCTCAACCTTCGCCCTGTACAATTGTGGGAATGGGTTAAATGATTTGTTCGATGACATTATTTGAAAAAAATGGAGAATTATTTACTTATAAGACTCCTACCACCAGTTTGGATCCTTGGACTTTATACTGTTTTTTTTTTTTTCATCATTGATTGATCTTAAATCTATAATAGAACTTTTAAATTACCATAAGGAAACTAGTGTGACAGGGTACACAGGATGGTTTGGAGAAGCATAAAGAGATTAACACATAGACCATGGTAGTTGAAGAAAGGACAATGGGAAAATAGAAATAGAAGGTGCTTGAAGCCCAGGACTTGGTTAGCATGTTGAG
Source organism: Lontra canadensis (assembly GCF_010015895.1). Taxonomy (NCBI): domain Eukaryota; kingdom Metazoa; phylum Chordata; class Mammalia; order Carnivora; family Mustelidae; genus Lontra; species Lontra canadensis. The sequence goes on from NW_022631666.1 coordinate 549, forward strand.
AGTTAAGGACCTAGAAAGTCAAAATCTTGCTTTAAAAAGGTAAAAGATGACTGATTGCTATGGTTGCAAAAGGAAAATTTTAATAGGACTGACACTATTGAAACAAGAACTTGAATAATGAGATCCATTTGTTGACAGGGAACTCTATGCTTATATGCTTTGCACATATAAGAAGTAAATGCTAGAGATGAATTAAAACCAATACTTCCCAATAATTCCAAAGCTTTACTGCCTTCATTAAGTGCTCAGATTCTCCAAAACTTTTAAGATAAAAACCATGAAAACTGTCTCATGATATCAACAAGAGTAAGACTGCACAAGGTATAGAATGTTCCCATACAGAAGAATCAGATCTGCTGACATAGCAAAATAGTTTGTCTATAAGTAACTGAATATCAATGGTTTAATCAACACATTTGTTATGTTTTTGAAATAAATTGTTGTGCTCTTTATAATTTAACAAATAGTAATTTTAGTCCATCTTTTTAGGATTGTTATCCTTTCTGGAGAAATTTAGAGATAGCTCTTATGGGGAAAAAGAGCTGAAAATCCAAGGAAATTAAGAGGCCAATACTAGTAATTTTCCAGATTAACAAATGCAAGCCAATTCTATACACATAACTAAGCTTGTTTGCCTCAGTGACGGTGGAAAATAGACAAGCTTCTGTACTCCTTGAACATCAGGGAAGACTTCTTATGTTAACATCTTTTTTAAACATTTGGATATAAACATCTGGTTAATTTAGGAAATTAGGCAAAAAAATTAAAAGAATCATTAACTTTTAGAAAGCAAGATTTAAACTGAAATGAAAATAGTTTAAAGAACACTATTATACTTTTTAGTGGAGAAACCTGGCAACATATTATCCAAATGTGTTTGGTGGAAATCAGATACATACTTGGCTCTGTCTGCAGTTCCTTCTGGTCACTGACAAGTGTATCAGGAATAGTAGACCACCTGCAGAAGTCACCATACTGAAGTTTATGATTATATTCTAAAAACCATATACATAGAACACATAAACCTTTATATCACTTCGGAAAACTGAACAGGAACTGTTCTTTGGTGGGAAGAACAAGGGCTATTTTTTTTTTCCTTTAGAATTCAGCTCTCAAATATTTTTGAATTAACACTTTTAGAATATATTTTGATTTATTGAAAAGTTGTAAAGGTAATACAGGGTGTATTAACCCTCCTGTAACTTCTTAACATTTTTACCCTTCACGGTGCATTTATCAAAATTAAAACTTCTACTAGTATGCTATCATTAGGTAACTCCAGACTTTATTTGGTGTTTAGCAATGTTTTCATCAAGTTCCTCTTTCTGTTCAAGGATCCGATTCACTATGACAGTTTCTCTGCCTTTATTTTCCATGACCTTGGTAGGCTTGAAGAGTAATGGCCAAATATTTTGTGGAATGTCCTCTAACTTGGGTTCCTGTGATGTTTTTCTCATGATTAAAGTTACGGATTTTTGGAAATAATATTGGATTTGAAATGCCCTACTGCTCAATTTATATCAGATGGACGTGGTATCCATATACCATAATTGGTGATGTTAAGCTTCATCACTTGGATAATGTGTTGCCAGGTTTGTCCTTACATCTACTCTGTTCTTTGATATAAAGCCTAGATTATCCTCTACTACATTTATTTGGAATTCTTTTGTAAAACAGATTACACAGTTTTTAAAACAACTCAAATACAAATTTCATTCTAAGGATTCCTGTATTACAAATAATGAATATTAACATATTTTTCATGATTATATTGTCTTTTGTCAAAATATAAAGCCATACAAGTAAGGTTGAATTTCCCCTATGTTTATATTTTCAAAATTTCTCCTCCCTACTATATTTGAGTCTGCCACCTTAAGGAAGTGGTCATACATATAATATTCCATGGTTTTATTTCTACATGTAGTCCTTAAAGAATCACATGTTTTTTCAGGCAAACTTTTACATTTTTCTTTAATCTTGTAATTTTTTTTTTTTTTGGATTTTATTTATTTGACACAGAGCAAGTGATCACAACTAGGCAGAGAGGCAGGCAGAGAGAGAGGAAGAGGCAGGCAGAGAGAGGAGACGCAGGTTCCCAGCCGAGCAGACAGCCTGATGCAGGGCTTAATCCCAGGACCCTGAGATCATGACCTGAGCTGAAGGCAGAGGCTTAACCCACTGAGCCATGCAGGTACCCCCTAATCTTATTCTTTACCATTACCACAAATATGTCCATATTTGTGTCAATAGATTATTAACTTTGCCTGCTGTGTTTTATATTTTGAATGACATTTTATCCCCTTTAATTACTAATAGACTTTGGGCTGCTTTTCATTTTGAGGCCATTACAAATATCACTTAGTGAATAGACTTATACATTTCTTTTGTCATTTGGAGAAAATCATTATAGAGAAGTAACTTTCCAATTGTAGCTGTATGTTAGAACCCCCTGGGTAGTTAAAAAAACAAAACAAAACAAAACAAAAAAACTCATTGCCTGGGTTGGACTCCAGATTCTTCCTGAAGTGGCAGATCCTGTGTATATCTTGTGTATATGGTTGTGTATCTCTTTATAACTCCCAAGAGCTCCAATGTATAGAAAGCAATAAAACTATTATTCTTACATTTGTGTAGAAATAGACTTGTGTAGTATTTCTTTTAACTATATTAGATCTCTCTGCTAAAAGTGGTTGTACCATCACTATATGTGAGTTTAGTCACCCTGAAATCCTTAACACTTGAAAGTGACAGATTTCTTCCTCAAAAGTTTATTCCATTTTTTGGTATGTTCTGATTCCAAGCTCATTGCTCCATGGCCATTGATTCAGTGTAATTTTGTCTGTTTTATGATAGAAATACTATCAATATGAATCCAACACCAGTTTTATTAGCTTCAAAGGACACAGAATGACAATTTAGTGCTTAGACAGACACCAGTTAAACCAAGACATCTTGCAGCATCTCAAGTGTAGTTGTAAGGCATTTCTACCTTATTTCAGTATACCTTAGTTATAAAACATGAAGTGGGAAGTTCCCTTACATTCCTGATTAATCTTTTATACTTGGCACTTAACCAAGTAAGTGCTGCCAACTCTCACCACTGCCAATATGGAGGAAAATTTTGTCAAGAATTTCACAGCAAACCATCCTATCAACTCAATATTGCACACTTACTTTATTTAGTTATTTAGTTAGCTAGTTAATTTCTTTGAGAGAGTATGAGCAGGAGGAAGGGGATACAAGCAAGACTCCCCAGTGAACAGACTCTGATATCATGACCTGAGCCAAAGTCAAGGGTTGGACACTTAGCCAAGTCACCCAGGCGCTCCCACATTTACTTTCAATTGTGATATTTTGGAGAACAGTGTTTAGGGAGGGTAGATTCAGGCTTGTATTAGATTCCATGAGGCTGGGTGAAGGCTCATAACAGTTGTTAACATTTCACCCAAATCAATGAAATTGCATGTTTTCCTTATTTTTTTTTAGTCCTTCACGTTTACTTGCTATAAATTACTTATCCATCACCTTTTCCCTTGTAGTCTGTCTTTATCTTATTGGTTTGTGGAAATTCAAAAAATTCTGAATGCTGACTTTGTTACACATGTTACAATATTTTCCCTCTTTAACACATGCTTTATTTTTTTTATATTCGCTAGTATTTTAAAGCTAGAAGGTGTGAAATATACTTAAACATGCATGAAACATACATATATGTATGTGCATGCACAAAACATATGTAGTTATAGACATGCATGTTTATATAAAGCTGAAATGAGTTATTCTGCAGTTGAGTAAACTTAGAAATATGTATTGCCTAGAGATCCCTAATAGTTAAGGGATGGTATCAAAAAAGTTAACATTTATCAACAAAATCCAGGTTAGGGAATGAATTGTAAGTGGTTGTGACTCAAGACAAGTATTTAATTTGTGTTAACTGAAAGGTTTTAAAGATTCTGATATCCCATGTTTCCAGTATTTTTCCATTACTTTATTCTTTACTTATCCCATCATAAAATATATAAAGCAAAAGCAGCCACAATGAAATGGCAAGGATGATTTTTAGGCATCTATGGACCAGAATAGGACTCACTTTTTATGTCTTAATTACATAACATATGGTTTTAAATTCTCAAATTACATGACGTGAAAATGGACTGCGCCTTTCTCTTTTGATTTGCGTGATTTTCCTCAGGCAATGGTGTAGCAGAGTCAACCAGTTGGACCCGATCACCAAACCATGGGGATGAATGGTACCTTTAAAATTTGAAAAGTTTGAGAAGTTTTGTATTAACTTTTAAATATTACATAGAATGCCAACTCTGGTTCTGGACTTTTGTTGTTGGAAATTTTTACTTCTTACCTTAAATTATTACAAGCTATCATCAGTAACTCTCAAATTATGCAATAATCTTGTCCAGAAACAGTGCTGACTACAGCTTAGTAGCACAGGCTGGGAGGATAGAGCTGGCTAAGTGAGAGCAGCAACGTTGTGAAAGAGCTTGAAGTACAATCAGAGTATATTTAAAAAAAAATAAGGCAAAACCAAACAAAAACGTGTATAGCAATAATTGCATTTGGGAGTTTTCTTCATGCATTCTTTAGTGACATTTTGAAATGTTATTTCAGCTAGTATTTTTTTAGTATTTACTTTTCAATTTTGGGATGTCACTTGCTCTTTTCTTGAGTTGAAATAACACAGAGATAGAGAAAGAAGTGGCCAAGAGGCCAAGACAAAAGCCAAAGTCTTTATAACCTTATCTCAAAAGTGAACATACATCACTTTTGTGGAATACAGTTGATTACATAGACCAATCCAGGTGCAGTCTGAGGGAACTACAGAAGAGTGTGAATGTTAGGGGAGAAATTTGGGATCATTTTTGCATCTGGCTATCATACAGATATATGCTACATATGTATATATAGCACTTAGTGCAGATTCACTGTAAAAGCTGAATAAATATTGCTAAGTGTTGTTACTATATACAAAAACCTATGGTTTCATTAGGTTCTTTTTGCCAAATCAGTTAAATGAGGGCCAGAGGTTTTAAGTTTCATTTGTGGTCATGAAATTAGTGTTAACTAATGATAGTGGGGCTGTTTTGATGTCAAATCCCATTTTTCTACTGAATGCAAAACAAAACCCAAACTTTTATATGTCTGATATGTACTGTAATAGGGCTAATATTAGGCTCCTAATATGTATTTTTTGTATGTACTGTGATAGGGCTAATATTAGGCTCCTAATCTTCTCCCTGGTCCAAAGTTGTTCCTCCAACTATCTACCCTAAGTCAATGGCAACTTCATATTTACTTAAATCAAAACTTGGGGTCATTTTTTTCTCATACTCACATACAATCTATCAGCAGATCCTGGCTAGACTTTACAGTCACTTCTCTCTCTCTCTCTCTTTTTTTTAAGATTTTGTTTATTTGACAGAGATTATAAGTAGGCAGAGAGACAAGCAGAGAAAAGGGGGGGGGGGAAGCAGGCTTCCTGCTGAGCAAGGAGCCAGATGTGGGGCTTGATCCCAGGACCCTGGGATCATGACCTGAGCCGAAGGAAGGGGCTTTAACCTGCTAAGCCACCCGGGCGCCCCTCCAGTCACTTCTCCTTTTTTTTTTTTTTTTTTTTATTAAAGATTTTATTTATTTATTTGACAGACAGAGATCACAAGGAGGCAGAGAGGCAGAGAGAGAGGAGGAAGCAGGCTCCCCGCTGAGAAGAGAGCCCGATGCGGGGCTCCATCCCAGGACTCTGGGATCATACCTGAGCAGAAGGCAGAGGCTTTAACCCACTGAGCCACCCAGGCGCCCCCCCGTCACTTCTCTTTAACTATGTTTAGCTACACTCTGGTCCAAGATATCAGCAGTACTCACTCAGATTATTACAGTAGCCTGCTTCAGCATATTCTCCAGATAATAGCCCCCCCAAAACTATTAAAGGTATAATCATCACCTCCCATTTCCCTACTGTAGTATTTCCAGTGACTTCTCATGTTATTCCCACTTCAAGCCAAAGGCTTCTCAAGGCTCCACATACAACTTTCACACTTCTGATGAATCTCTTATGAGTCTTTTTACTCACTATCTCCTATGTTCTGTCCCTTCATGCCAGGCTCACCTCACTTGCTTGGACTTTTATTAATTTATCAAACACACAGGACCTTTTAACTGCTTTTCCCTTTCTGTTTTTCCCTCATTTGAAGTTTTCATTCCTTCACTGAGATCTTTACTCAAATACCAATTCTCAGTGATGCTTTTCCCAGCAGCCTTGTTTAAATTGCATTGTCTTATCCTCTCCAGAATTCTCTTCCTTTCTTTCCTATTGTACCTTTTCCTTAATCCAGCATTCTGCCCAGCATCCAATATACTGTTTTTTTTTGTTTTGTTTTTTGTTTTTTGTTTTGTTTTTTTTTTGTTTTTTTTTTTTAGTGTCTTCATCATAACATAGTTATACTTAAACTCTATGAGGCCAGGACTTTTGCTGTTAAGTTTATGTAAGATTAGAGGAAAACCGTTAGTCATGAGAAAAACTACATGATAAAATAAGTCTACCATAAATAATCACAATCATAAAGTTTTATGAATCAAAAAATTGAGCCTATGAATAGAATCCATTGAGCCAAATAATAAATGTCTAAGCAAATTTAAAATTTGCACATATTATAAGAGATTAGTAGTACTAAATCATAACAAATGTAAAGATTTGGAACAACACAATTCACAAGTTTGATCTGCTATTTGTAGTACACTGTAAACTGCCCCACTTAGTGTAGAGAAGATACATGCTTTGTAAGCTCACATGAACTAGTTTTAAAGTTTAACAGAACCTACCACCTGACCTGACAATGCTGCTCTTAAGGTATTTACCTGAGAAATGAAAGCCGAGGGGGAGGAGTCAAGATGGCGGAGAAGTAGCAGAGGGAGACTACCTCAGGTAGCGGGAGATCATCTAGATAGCTTATCTAAAGATTTCAAACACCTACAAATCCAAAGGGAGATCGAAGAGAAGAAGAACAGCAATTCTAGAAACAGAAAATCAACCACTTTCTGAAAGGTAGGACTGGCGGAGAAGTGAATCCAAAGCGACGGGAAGATAGACCACGGGGGGAGGGGCCGGCTCCTGGCAAGCGGCGGAGCCACAGAGCACAAAATCAGGACTTTTAAAAGTCTGTTCCGCTGAGGGACATCGCTCCAGAGGCTTAACCGGGGTGAAGCCCACACGGGGTCAGTGTGGCCTCAGGTCCCGCAGGGTCACAGAAGGATCGGGGTGTCTGAGTGTCGCAGAACTTGCAGGTATTAGAACGGGGAAGCCGGCTACAGAGACAGAGCCGAGGAGTGAGCTCTCAGCTCGGGGTTACCTTGAACCGGTTGCAGGCTCGGTCAGCTCGGAGCGGCCGGAGGCAGGATGACGGGAGTAATTGGGCGCTGTTCTCTGAGGGCACCCTGAGGAGTGGGGCCCTGGGCTCTCGGCTCCTCCGGGCCAGAGACTGGGAGGCCGCCATCTTCATTCCCGTCCTCCGGAACTCTACGGAGTGCGCTCAGGGAACAAAAGCTCCCGAAAGCAAACCCGAGCAGATTACTCAGCCCGGCCCCTGGTAAGGGCGGTGCAACTCCGCCTGGGGCAAAGACACTTGAGAATCACTACAACAGGCCCCTCCCCCAGAAGATCAACAAGAAACCCAGCCAGAACCAAGTTCACCTATCAAGGAGTACAGTTTCAATACCAAGGAGAGCAACGGAATTGCGGAGGAGGAGAAAGCAAAGCATGGAACTCATGGCTTTCTCCCCATGATTCTTTAGCCTTGCAGTTAATTTAACTTTTATTTTTCTTTTTCAATTTTTTTTCCTCTTCTTCTGCTAAATTTTTTTAACTTTTACCCTTTTCTTTTTTAACGTTTTTTAACTAGTTTATCTAATATATATATATTTTTTCCTTTTTATATTTTTTCATTATTGGTTTTCTTTTTTTTTATTTGATTTCTTTTTCTTTTCTTTTTTTTTTTTTTTTTTTCTTTCTGAAACTCTTTTTATTCCCTTCCCCACCCCTCACGATTTGGGATCTCTTCAGATTTGGCTAAAGCATATTTTCCTGGGGTTGTTGCCACCCTTTTAGTATTTTACTTGTTCCTGCATATACTCTTATCTGGACAAAATGACAAGGCAGAAGAATTCACCACAAAAAAAAAGAACAAGAGGCAGTACCGAAGGCTAGGGACCTAATCAATACAGACATTGGTAATATGTCAGATCTAGAGTTCAGAATGACGATTCTCAAGGTTCTAGCCGGGCTCGAAAAAGGCATGGAAGATATTAGAGAAACCCTCTCGGGAGATATAAAAGCCCTTTCTGGAAAAATAAAAACTAAAATCTAATCAAGTTGAAATCAAAAAAGCTATTAATGACGTGCAATCAAAAATGGAGGCTCTCACTGCTAGGATAAATGAGGCAGAAGAAAGAATTAGCAATATAGAAGACCAAATGACAGAGAATAAAGAAGCTGAGCAAAAGAGGGACAAACAACTACTGGACCACGAGGGCAGAATTCGAGA
>NW_022631666.1:14100-37140 GCF_010015895.1 Lontra canadensis
ATAAGAACATATTATGAGCAACTCTATGCCAAGAAATTTGACAATCTGGAAGAAATGGATGCATTCCTAGAGACATATAAACTACCACAACTGAACCAGGAAGAAATAGAAAGCCTGAACAGACCCATAACCAGTAAGGAGATTGAAACAGTCATCAAAAATCTCCAAAGAAACAAAAGCCCAGGGCCAGACAGCTTTCCGGGGGAATTCTACCAAACATTTAAAGAAGAACTAATTCCTATTCTCCTCAAACTGTTCCAAAAAATAGAAATGGAAGGAAAACTTCCCAACTCATTTTATGAGGCCAGCATCACCTTGATTCTAAAACCAGACAAGGATCCCATCAAAAAAGAGAACTACAGACCAATATCCTTGATGAACACAGATGCAAAAATTCTCACCAAAATACTAGCCAATAGGATTCAACAGTACATTAAAAGGATTATTCACCACGACCAAGTGGGATTTATTCCAGGGCTTCAAGGTTGGTTCAACATCTGCAAATCAATCAATGTGATACAACACATTAATAAAAGAAAGAACAAGAACCATATGATACTCTCCATAGTTGCTGAAAAAGCATTTGACAAAGTACAGCATCCCTTCCTGATAAACTCTTCAAAGTGTAGGGATAGAGGGCACATACCTCAATATTATCAAAGCCATCTATGAAAAACCCATTGCAAATATCATTCTCAATGGAGAAAAACTGAAAGCTTTTCCTCTAAGGTCAGGAACACGGCAGGGATATCCGTTATCACCACTGCTATTCAACATAGTACTAGAAGTCCTAGCCTCAGCAATCAGACAACAAAAGGAAATTAAAGGCATCCAAATTGGCAAAGAAGAAGTCAAACTATCACTCTTCGCAGATGATATGATATATATGTGGAAAACCCAAAGACCCCACTCCAAAACTGCTAGAACTTGTACAGGAATTCAGTAAAGTGTCAGGATATAAAATCAATGCACTGAAATCAGTCACATTTCTCTACACCAACAACAAGACAGAAGAAAGAGAAATTAAGGAGTCCATCCCATTTACAATTGCACCCAAAACTATAAGATACCTAGGAATAAACCTAACCAAAGAGACTAAGAATCTATACACAGAAAACTATAAAGTACTCATGAAAGAAATTGAGGAAGACACAAAGAAATGGAAAAATGTTCCATGCTCCTGGATAGGAAGAATAAATATTGTGAAAATGTCTATGCTACCTAAAGCAATCTACACATTTAATGCAATTCCTATCAAAGTACCAACCATTTTTTTCAAAGAAATGGAACAAATAATCCTAAAATTTATATGGAACCAGAAAAGACCTCGAATAGCCAAATGAATATTGAAAAAGAAAGCCAAAGTTGGTGGCATCACAATTCCAGACTTCAAGCTCTATGACAAAGCTGTCATCATCAAGACAGCATGGTACTGGCACAAAAACAGACACATAGATCAATGGAACAGAATAGAGAGCCCAGATATAGACCCTCAACTCTATGGTCAACTAATCTTCGACAAAGCAGGAAAGAATGTCCAATGGAAAAAAGACAGCCTCTTCAATAAATGGTGTTGGGAAAATTGGACAGCCACATGCAGAAAAATGAAATTGGATCATTTCCTTACACCACACATGAAAATAGACTCAAAATGGATGAAGGACCTCAATGTGAGAAAGGAATCCATCAACATCCTTGAGGAGAACACAGGCAGCAACCTCTTTGACCTCAGCCGCAGCAACATCTTCCTAGGAACATCGCCAAAGGCAAGGGAAGCAAGGGCAAAAATGAACTATTGGGATTTTATCAAGATCAAAAGCTTTTGCACAGCAAAGGAAACAGTCAACAAAACCAAAAGACAACTGACAGAATGGGAGAAGATATTTGCAAACGACATATCAGATAATGGGCTAGTCTCCAGAATCTATAAAGAACTTAGCAAACTCAACACCCAAAGAACAAATAATCCAATCAAGAAATGGGCAGAAGACCTGAACAGACATTTCTGCAAAGAAGACATCCAGATGGCCAACAGACACATGAAAAAGTGCTCCATATCACTCGTCATCAGGGAAATACAAATCAAAACCACAATGAGATACCACCTCACACCAGTCAGAATGGCTAAAATTAACAAGTCAGGAAATGACAGATGCTGGCGAGGATGTGGAGAAAGGGGAACCCTCCTACACTGTTGGTGGGAATGCAAGCTGGTGCAACCACTCTGGAAAACAGCATGGAGGTTCCTCAAAATGTTGAAAATAGAGCTACCCTATGACCCAGCAATTGCACTGCTGGGTATTTACCCTAAAGATATGAACGTAGTGATCCGAAGGGGCACGTGCACCCGAATGTTTATAGCAGCAATGTCTACAATAGCCAAACTATGGAAAGAACCTAGATGTCCATCCACAGACGAATGGATAAAGAAGATGTGGTATATATACACAATGGAATACTATGCAGCCATCAAAAGAAATGAAATCTTGCCATTTGCGACGACGTGGATGGAACTAGAGGGTATCATGCTTAGCGAAATAAGTCAATCAGAGAAAGACAACTATCATATGATCTCCCTGATATGAGGGAGAGGAGATGGAACATGGGTTAAGGGGGTAGGAGAAGAGTAAATGAAGCAAGATGGGATTGGGAGGGAGATAAACCATAAGTGACTCTTAATCTCACAAAGCAAACTGAGGGTTGATGAGGGGAGGGGTTTGGGAGAGGGGTGGTGGGGTTATGGAGATTGGGGAGGGTATGTGCTATGGTGAGTGCTGTGAAGTGTGTAAACCTGGCGATTCCCAGACCTGTACCCCTGGCGAAAAAAATATATGTTTATAAAAAATAAAATTAAAAAAAAATAATGGAAAAAAAAAAAAAAGAAATGAAAGCCAACACCTTGTACTCAAATACTCCAAACATTTCTTCATAATCATTACAGCCTAAAAGCAACCCAGTGTTCATCAGTAGATGAGTGCATTGACAAGTTTTGTTATAGCTATACAATACAATTCAATGAAAAGGAACAGATTATTTCTATACTTGATCACGTGACTGGATCACAAAAGCATGCTATGTTAAATGAAAGTAGGTAGATGTGAAAGACTGAATTCAGTATGATTCCGTTGATACAAAATGCTAGAAGAATCAAAACTACAATGATAGGAAGTACCTCACTGGTTGTTGGGAGCGGAGCCAAGAGAAAATTTACTGAAGAAGGGGAAAAGAAGTTTGGATGTTGTAGGGAATGTTCAGTATCGTGATTTTTGTGATGGTTACTCAACTATACTGGCAAAACTAAAACAGACCGTTAAAATTGCTGAATTTTTATGTAAAATATACTTTGTATGTTTGATTAAAAATCAGTTGAAAACAAAATAAAAAATCAACAATAAAAACAAATTTACCCATATAAATTGTTAGTCTTAGAAATATTTCGTCCTTTATACACCATCTTAAAGGAAGCTGAATAAATTCTGTGTTCAGAAAGATCATGTAATGAGAAATGACGTGCTGTTTTCAGAAGTTGTTTCCATATCTAGAAAAGTTCCAAATGTTTTGCATTTCCCTTTCAGGGTGATAAATCATTTTTGGCTTGAACTTCTAGTCAGGTATACCTCATCTGATAACATTCACATTATTCAGCTTCTTTCATTTGAACATACATCTTCCAAATCTGACTTTGACTTTTTGGACTGCCAAAAGCAGTTAAATACTTGGTATTCTTGTTAGGAAGAAACTAATGTAACTTAGCTTACTGTTGCTTTAATAGACATTCTGAAAGGGAGGGGTGAAGTAAAGCCAACAAACACACACGGGACTAAATTTACTGCATTGCTCACAGTAGGCTTTGATTTGAGGCTGCTTCATTTTCTACCAAAGGCTTTTGGGATGGACCAGTGAACACTAGGCAGTGCAGGACTATCCCTTTTATTTTTTAAGGCAAATCTACTCTTCGTAAAGTTGGAAAAATATGGCAGAAAAAGGATCAGATAAATGAAACATGTGTTGTGGCCACATTTGAAAAGTTGATGTATTACCACCTACAGAAGAAATCCTAAAACTGTTCCCACTGGACTTCAGTTACTGACTCCAGGAAAATTAACGGACTGTCTGTAGTCATGTGTACAGTGGTTTTAAAACAAGCAAAGGTAAAACAAACAGGAATTGTGTGTAGTATCAACTGTCAAAAGGAATTTAACGACCCATTGGATTCCTGAGATGATAGGATAAGGAACCAGTCATTCTGTGGATTGTGAGGGGGTGGGAGGAAGGAATGGAAAAAAAAAAAAAAAAAAAAAAAAAAGACAATGCTTAGTTTTTCTTCATTGAACTATTGATCTATTTAAATTCTACTTTAAAATTCAGTATCTCTGAATACTGATAAATCACAAATCAAATGTGAAATAGGTGCCCACATTCCTTAATACTGTGGTAATTTACAGTTAAAAAAAATTATGCAATTGTTGATCAGCTTACATTCCTCTTATAATCGCTTACTGTTAAATTCATGCTCATCAACCCTTGCTAGAAATTTTGCAGGGAAAGAGAAGGGAGGAAATAAAGGGCAAAGTTTTGAAGTTTTGAATACCTGCTGTGTCTCCTGTTACCATACATAATAAGCTTCATATCCTCAAAAAAAAAAAAAACCCTCAAAGATGGCTATTATCATTTTAATGATGGAGACATGGAAATTTAAATCATTTATATAAATGCCTGAGGCTAGTAAGCAGCAGTCAGAATTTGATAAACTGTTGAATTCCAAAAACATTTTCTACCTATGCTATATCCTCTTTCATTTGAGTTAAAAGAAACAGGGACTGTGTATTATTTGACTTAATCTATTGTCTGTATCCATATCTATAATCTGTAGATGGATTGAAATGCATGAAAGCAAAATTTTTTAATTTGCTCAAGAACTATAAACTAGGAATCTTTTTCTACATCTCTTCCCCCCCCTTTCCCTGTTAACTGGAGTCTAATACATACTAAATATTTAATATGAAAATAAACAGATGTGAGCTATAATTGTATGCTTAATGAATCCATAATCCCCCAAAATATTAAATATGCTCCTATAAAATTGAATAAAAAATGCATGGACATAAAGGGCTTTTCTCAGTTATGCTAAAACTAAAATCTTAATACACATGACTTCTGTGAATTAATATATTACTCCAAGGAGAAATATGAATTGATAAAACCAAAATTGAAACTTGAGGTAGAATTTTGTTTTTCCCATTCTATTAAAACTAAAGGAAGAAACAATGGAATTAACCTCAAAATTTATCCTTCTAAATATACAAAAATAAAAAGCCAAAGAATAAATAGGATATAGTGATATAACAAAGTACTCATTCAAGTAAATAGAAAAACAAAACAAAAAGCTAATTGGAAAAATTGAGTAAATGTGAATAAGTTTAACATCAAATCATTAATTAAAACCACTATGTCCACATTCTGAACTGATGACTTATAAATTCTAATCTCTAAAGGAAAAAAAAAATAATGTGGTCAGAAAGAACTCCAGCGTTGATGTGAGAGAAAGTCACTTGAAGGAAAAATACTGAGCTGTATATATCACAAGCTTCATTTGTGTTTAACTGTTTGCCTAGATCGTTTGACTTCTAGGAATTTATCTTTAATCTTGATGCTTAATCTTGAATGTAAATCTTTATGTGCAAGATTCTCATCACTGCTAATGTTAGAATGGGAGCATGGTTTATTGAACTGCATTATGTAGAAATAAGAGGCATGGTTACAAAGACTTATTGTGGCAATGCTTAAATGAGTAAATGAACATGATACATAATGCTATGTGACTTTATATTTTGAAAAAGTTATATACTACAGGGTGCCTGGGTGGTTCAGTCGGTTAAGCGTCTGCCTTCAGCTCAGATCATGATCTCAGGAAGCCTGAGTCTCTCTCTGCCTGCTGCTCTTCCTGCTTGTGTTCTCCCCTGTTCTGTCAAATAATTAAAATATTTAAAAAAAAAAAGTTATATACTACAAAAGAGGTGGATTAAATATGGTAACCCTTGTGGCTTTTTTGGGTCAGGTTATGATTCTCATTTTACTTTTTTACTGTATATATTCAATGTTGGACAAACTATTTTTATAATCAGAAGCTTATCTAAAAGCAATTTCATAATCTCATTTTGATTTTTTTTGGCAAGCATGCTTTTAGATTTTTTCCTCTGTTAATGGGACTAAGTGGGAAACCTCAGGTATCTTTTAATCTTTCTTGCTGCTCAACCCCATCGTGCAGTCAGTTGCCAGGACACTTTAATTCAAGCTCTAAATACCTTTTAAATTCTGTGCTCCCTGCTTTCTACTCCCACTGCTATTGCTTTGGTTCAGTATATTCTTGGTTTTCTGTAGGAATGTTAAAATAGCCGCCCAACTGGTTTCCTTTGTTCCAGTCCAGCTCTACCTCCTGCCTCTCCTTCAATTCCTCTTCCTAGCCACTGCCAGAAGGATCTTTCTACAACACAATTCTGGTCATGTCATTTTCCTGATTAAAAAAACAAAAGACCTTACAGCTTTCCATTTCTTGAAAGATCAGACACTTCACCATGTCACTTGAACTTTCAAAAAATGGACTTCATTTTGCTTTTACTTATTTCTTTTAGCCCTAACCCTAGTACACATACATATAGGCGTATGTGCACATATACACCCATTTGTATACTTAAGAGAAGGTCTAGTTACACTCTTTGCCATTTTCAAACACTTGATGAATTTTTATTTGTGTACAAATAATTTTTTTTTCCTTTAACATGTTCTAGTCTACGCCTGGCAAACACCTTCCACATTTTTCACAGTGTGATTTAAAAATGGCCTTTTCCATACCACACGCAAATATTAAGCACATTTGTCAATGCTCCTAGAGTGTTCTCTGGACAGCTAATACTTCACACTAATAAACTGTTCATTGCTCATCTTTACCATCAATGGCTAGCTCTATGGTTAGTACCCAGGAGGCAGAGGCTATATCTCATTTATTTCTGTATGTTTGTGTCCTGAACTGCATAGAGCGTGTAGTAGATGCTCAACGATTTTGTGAGTTAAATCTAAATAAGTACCATTAGGCAATACCTCGAGGATATATAAAGATTTTATAAAAACTCCTCTGGTGAAGATTGTTGCCATACATCTGTTATGTGAACTGATACTTTATGCTCTTAGCCTCTCTTTCATTATTTGACACAAGAACAGCCTGCCTTTCAGTCCCACAACGTGCGTGATGATATTTTCCCTAGGATCTCCAATCAGACATTGCCAAATCCAGTGATCCCATTTACTTTGTTTTTGATGAATTAATTTCTGTTAGTTTTATGGCCATATTTTCTTACTTGAACATGCTTCAGGGTTTGAGTCTCTCCAATGCTCATTTTTGAAGCTTTCCTCCCCTGGGTGATTCCTACCTGTCTGGTGCTGGCATTTTTCTAATGCTCTGGCCATTACTGCCTCTGTCCTGAGGATTTCATTTTTCATTTCTGTTGTCAAATGCTGGTTATCCTTTGCACTTGTCTTCTGTGTGCTCGTTCCTCATCTTTAGTATGGCCCCTTTCTAATCCTCAATGTTGCAAGTCTAAAAATTTATATAAAATAAAAATTTTATTGTTTTGGCTCCCTATTTATAAGTCCTAATGGCGACCATAAATTTGCTCGTGTAAACATTTGTATTTTATGTGTTCTAATGGAAGATGAGTAACAATCAGGCATCTGCACTTAAGAGTCGGCTTAGTACTCAGTCTGAGAATTCCCTCAATCACAATACATCATTGCATGAACCCCCAGAGTTCTTGATCTTTCTTCCTTTTTCCCCCTTTTACTTCACAGAATCTAATATACTCTGGATTTTACTCTTCTCACTTTTCCTATATCCTTGCACTATAATTCCCATGAAGGAAGGCATCTTTATCTGTTCCAACCAGTTTTGTTCACTGCTGTACTTAAGATTCTACATCAGTTCCTAGCACATACTATGTGCTCATTTAGCCTCTTTTGAAGGAGTAAATATGAATGTTAAACTTTTTACCTTCCTTCTTAAACTTATCAAGTTATATTGGTTCTTCTGTACCTCAATCTTTCTTGACAATATTTCATTAAATATTAACCCAAGGCAGTTTTATATTACTATTAATGAGTTTCCCTAGAGATTGGGTTTCTTAAAGCTGAGGATCTGCTCTATAATTTCCTTATACCAACCGTGATTCCTGATAGCCTAGATTTGGCGTTCCTTCTGCCTGGCTAACCTCTTCCCTTATCTGCTCTTGCCAGCTTTTCTTCCTTTACCATGGCTATGCTACTCTACACTCCATTCCTCTCTCTCTCTCTCTGGATGGCTGGGCTAAGAACAAAACTTTTGGGTTCCTGTTCTAACAGTATTACTTACAGCTATTAAAGTGTTAACTTCTTTTCTTAATGGTAAGAACAACAGGTTAGGAAAGTTAAAGAGGTAGTATAAACAATAAAGGGGATTAGGTTGTTGGGCGATGAATTCAGAGGGAGACAGAAATAAACTTCCTTCCGTTGTGTGAATCAGGAATGATTCAAAGAATACTATAGCAATTTATAACTTATTTTTCATGTTGAAGGAAAATAAACATTCATATTGATAAGAGCCTATGTTCTGATAGTACTAAAGTAAGACATGACAA
Source organism: Lontra canadensis (assembly GCF_010015895.1). Lineage (NCBI taxonomy): Eukaryota > Metazoa > Chordata > Mammalia > Carnivora > Mustelidae > Lontra > Lontra canadensis. The sequence goes on from NW_022631666.1 coordinate 22,767, forward strand.
TTTAAAAAGATTGTAAAACCAATGAATGAGACGCAGAAACAGGGAGAAATCAACATTTCTCAGCAAATATTGGACAACTACAAAAACAAGAATGGAGATAAAAAATCAACCACATCCACCAAGGCTGGGAGTTTTCAAAGAGGAGTGTAGATGACAGTTTGATCTACTAGAGAACTACAGAATGAGCTATTTTAAATGTTCAATCCAAAAATTAAGATGCCAGTTAGAAAGCTTTCCTCAGTGTCTGATTAAATCCTCTTGAATCCTGTTGCATGTTATTTGGTGCCTGGAGATCTTCCATTCACCCTGCAGATTAGAGTAGGGAGGATAATGAAAAATATTTTAAGCCTCTTTACAGTTCTAAATCTCTGCCTCTATAAAATTGTATCAGTGAAGACAGCATCCGATTCCCCCAGTGTGTACCCATTCTGCTGCTGATGGTTCCAGGTAAAACCCAAATCTTCCCCCTGATTTCCCTTTGAAAGTATCCGTTTCCACATGCATGTGTGTGTATGGGTAGAATTGTCTGAGGTTGGGGCACCTACAGACCTATCCATTAGTATATTGCTGGACTTCTTTTCTTCCTGTGACTACAACCTTCACATATTTTCTGGAACCTGATCTTTTTGAAGAGTTCTCAAACGCCACAGTCTTCATTTTACATAGCAGTGTAACTCTCCACACCTACTCAGTATGGTTGCTTACTATTGTGTTTTCCTGAACTCACCAATGTAGTGTACTGTTAATGGATCATGGACTACAGGACCAAAATAACAAAAATTTATTTTTCCATTATCAATATGCCTGAGGGAAAAGGAATAAACAGATTTTTTTAAAATCCTTTCTTCTTAAAGATTTTATTTATTTGAGAGAGAGAGAGAGAAATCACAAGAGGGGGAAGGTCAGAGGGAGAAGTAGACTCCCTGCTGAGCAGGGAACCCAATGCAGGACTCCATCCTGGGACTCCAGGATCATTACCTGAGCTGAGGGCAGTAGCTCAACCAACTGAGTCACCCAGGCACCCCAGGTTTTTTTTTTTTTTTATCATTAAGCCTATTATAGCATCCCTCTTAGATAGCAAGAGTAGTTATATTTAGCTTTTTAGTTTTCTCTTCCAGAAGTTCTCATATTTGACAAAGATGCATTCCTAATAATAATTACAGCTAGAGAAGTCATCAAGCACTTCCTTTGGGCCAGCAGCTGCTAAGTGCACTATTTCCATAAGTATAACTAATGGACATTTACAAAAGTGGAAACAGAACTAAAGATGTTAAGTTTCACCTAGCTATTCGCTATTCTAATCATGATCCAAGCCCATGTAATCTGATCCTCCTGTATTTATTACCATCACACTGTATCGCTTTTGCTGGGTGAGGAGAAATGTGGAGATGATCACTTGAAATCACTAATCACGACGGATTTTAAAACTCTTGATGTTCCCAATCTTGTTCTTTTAGCCATGTTCCCTGTACAGTGAGCATGTAATTGCTGAAATCCTAGGTTTGTGAGCATCTCCCATTCAGTAAGGATGAAGTTTAATTCTGTCTGTGTTCAGTCTGGTAAAATATGAAAGTGGAATTTAACCCACTTTCTTCCTTTCTTAAAATATCACTATGGATCCCTGTTCTCTGTACCTTCCTCTCATGGTATTACTGTGCCTTCCATTCTTTAATGCAGTATGTAAATTACAAGTTTTAGGGTAGGAAGATCTATGATTTAGAACAATGTTGTAAGACAAGGAAAATAAAGGTAAGTTGTTGTAATTGTCAAACCAAGAAAAGGTGTGTAAGACATTTAGCTATAGATAAACCAATACTTTATATTGTGATTTGTTTGAGCTAAAAAAGCTCAAGATTTGTGATCCTTAAAGTGTACTGGCCCTTCTTACGTGTTTACTTTTTCCTCCATTAGTATTAATTTCTCTTAAGTCTCAGACCAGGAACACTTAAAGTTCGTGCTAACAACAACAAAAAACAAGCTTGCTAAGCAGGCAAGTACTGGCTAAGTAACACAGTCTGTTTTTTCTTTTTCTTTTTTTCTTTCACTGCGGTTTTATATCCTCGTCCATTTGAAAGCAGAATTCAACTACTTTTGACCCTGTGGTTCATTAATACACAGAAATCAACATTGATCTGCACACTTTTTTCTCTGTTGCCCAGACTTACTCTGATCAATTTGAAAATTTTCATGTTGTCTTCATTAAAGAAATTTATTTGATTTTTATACTAACATTGAAAAATTATTAGGTAAAGCTGTAGTTCATTTATATTACGTTCTTACTGATTTTCATTTTTAACAATGAATTACATATCTCGGTAGACTAAAAGGAAGGTGAGAATTCTAGGCATAAGAATGACAACCCTGGGTCAGAATTACCATTTTCTAGCTATGTGTCTGTGGGCAAGCCGCTTCATGAGTCAGTCATTTTTCATTTCTAAAATGGGCTTAATTATGCCTCCCTCAAAAGTTTGTTCTGACCAATGAGACAAAAGAAGTGAAAGTGCTTCTTTATAAATAGCTAAGTGCCTGGTAATGTTACATAATTACTTTAAAATGCTTTATGTTTATAGAATGTAATACATATTTTATATTTTATGTATATTTAAAAATATGAATGTGTAAGTCCTATGGAAGTTTAAGGTATAGATCACTCTGAAACATATAACATTTAACATTAATGTTAACACTTAACATTAAAACTTAATTCTTGATAATGGTTTTGAGTTGAATTATGTTATTGTTCCCATTATGTGAGAGAATAACATAACTTACTATCACAGATACTCAATTTGAAACTTAGATGTGGCTGATATAGTTAATTTGGAGACATTATTTGCTGAGAGGAACACAAGGTGATTTATTACTATAATCAATACTATTATTATTGAGTTGGAAGCTTTCAGGACATTCAAAAGGTAGTGATAACTAAATATTTAAAAATCCATCCCATCTAGTGGCTTATGATTCAGGGTGCTTAGACACTTAAAGCTTGATCTGATGAACCTAACAAAGGGGCTGACTTCCTTTCAGGAGCTTTGAACATCATAACAACTCTGATTCTATGTCTGTCCTACCTGCCACCTGCTTCAACTTCAATTTCTCCTGATTACTGGACATCTAATTTATCTCCTAAGGTTTTGTTTTGTTTATTTATTTATTATTATTTTTTAATGAGGTTCCATGCCTTGTTGGGAGGCCAGCATGGGGCTTAAACTCACAACTGTGAGATGGAGACCTGAGCTCAGATCAAGAGTTAGAGGCTTAGCTGACTGAGCCATCCAGGCGCTCCTATCGCATAAGTTTTTTTTTTTTTTTTTAAAGATTTTATTTATTTATTTGACAGAGATCACAAGTAGGCAGAGAGGCAGGCAGAGAGAGGAGGAAGCAGGCTCCCCGCGGAGCAGAGAGCCAGATGCGGAGCTCGATCCCAGGACCCTGGGATCATGACCTAAGCTGAAGGCAGAGGCTTTAACCCACTGAGCCTCCCAGGTGCCCTCTCATAAGTTTTTAATGACCATTACTGCAATAACCCAGGACTTGAAATCTTACTATCTTAGGCAACTAATGGCAACCCCTTTTGGTCTGGGTAGTAATAGTAAGATGCCATTTTACTATTAGCATCCAGTATAAGGTTCTTTGTTTTGTTCTTTATTTATTTATATTTATTATTTTTAAGATTTTATATACTTAGTAGAGAGAGAGAGAGAAAGCATATGAGAGGGAAGAAGGTCAGAGGGAGAAGCAGACTTCCCATGGAGCTGGGAGACTGTGGGACTCGATCTCAGGACTCTGGGATCATGACCTGAGCCGAAGGCAGTGGCTTAACCAACTGAGACATTCAGGTGCCCAAGTTTTTTTGTTTTAATTCCAGTAGAGTTAACATACAATGTTATGTTTCAGGTGTACAATACAGTGATTCACCAATTCTGTACATTCCTCAGTGCTCATCACAATAAATATTCTATTAATCCCCACTCATTCCACCACCAACCTCTCCTCTGACCCCCACTGACCTCTCCTCCTCTTCTCTATAGTTAAGGGTTTGTTTCTTGGTTTGTCTTTTTTTTTTTTTTCCCTTCATTCGTTTTGTTTCTTAAATTTCACATGAGTAAAATCATATAATATTTTTCTTTGACTTCACTTAGCGTTATACCTTTTAGTTCCATCCATGTTGCAAATAGCAAGATTTCATTCTTTTTTATGGCAGAATAATAATCTTTCTGTGTGTGTGTGTGTGTGTGTGTGTGTGTGTGTACACCACCTCTTCTTTATCCATTCATCTATGGATGGACCCTTGGGCTGCTACCATAGCTTAGGTGTTGTAACTAATATTGCAATAGAGGCGCCTGGGTGGCTCAGTGGGTTAAGCCTCTGTCCTCGGCTCAGATCATGATCTCAGGGTCCTGGGATCAAGCCTGACATCGGGCTCTCTGCTCAGCAGGGAGCCTGCTTCCCCCTCTCTCTGCCTGATTCTCTGTCTACTTTGATCTCTCTCTCTGTCAAATAAATAGATAAGATCTTTAAAAATAATAATATTGCAATAAACATAGGGGTACATATATCTTCTCAAATTAGTGTTTTTGCTAATTTGGGTAAAAACCCAGTATCGCAATTACTGGATCATAGAGTAGTTCTATTTTTAACTTTTTAAGAGTCCTCATATTGTTTTCCACAGTGGCTGCACCAGGTTGCATTTATAGCAACAATGCATGTGAGTTCTTTTTCTCCACATCCTTGCCAATACTTGTTTCTTATGTTGTTGATTTTACCCATTTTGCAGGTATGAGGTGATATCTCATTATAGTTTTGATTTACATCTCCCTGATGAGTGATGTTGGGCATCTTTTCAGGTTCCTGTTGGCCATCTGTATGTCTTCTTTGGAAAAATGTCTGCTGTCTTCTCCCATTTTTTTAATTGGATTATATGTTTTTTGGGTGTTGAGTTGTTTAAGTTCTTTATATATTTTTGATACTAACCCCTATTGGATATGTCATTTGCAACTATCTTCTGTCATGCAGTTTGTTGCCTTTTGTTTCTGTTGGTTGATTCCTTCACTGAGCAGAAGCTTTTTTTTTTTTTTTTTTTTTAAGATTTTATTTATGACCGAGAGAGAGCGAGCACAAGCATGGGGGAGCTGTTGAGGAAGAAGCAGGTACCTCTTGCTGAGCAGGGAGCCCTATGCAGGGCTTGATCCCAGGATGCTGGGATCATGACCTGAGCCGAAAGCCAAGGCTAAATGACTGAGCCACCCAGGCACCCTGCAGAAGCTTTTTATTTTGATGCCATCCCAATAGTTTATTTTGCTTTCGTTTTCCATGTCTCAGGACACTTTTCTAGAAAAATGTCATGGCTGATGTCAGAGAAACTACTACTTAGGCTCTCTTCAAAGATTTTTATGTTTTCAGGTCTTCAATCTATTTTGAGTTTATTTTTTGTGTGTAGTGTAAGAAAGGGGTCCACTTTTATGCTTTAGCATGTAGCTGTCCAGTTTTCCCAACACCATTTTTTGAAGAGACTTTTTCTCATTGGATATTCTTTCCTGCTTTGTTGAAGATTAATTGCTTATATAATTGTAGATTTATTTCTGGGTTCTCTATTCTCTTCTATTGATCTATGTGTGTATTTTTTTTTAAGATTTTATTTATTTATTTGACAGACAGAGATCACAAGTAGTCAGAGAGAGAGGGGGGAAGCAGGCTCCCTGCTGAGCAGAGAGCCCAATGCGGGGCTCAATCCCATGACCCTGGGATCATGACCTGAGCCGAAGGCAGAGGCTTTAACCCACTGAGCCACCCAGGCGCCCCATGTGTGTATTTTTGAGCAGCACAACACTGTCTTTTATTACCATAGCTTTGTGGTATATCTTAATCTGGGATTGTGATACCTCTAGTTTTGTTCTTCTTTTTCAATGTTGTGTTATCTGTTTGGGGTGTTCTGTAGTTCCAAACAAATTTTAGGATTTTTGTTTGTTTGTTCTGGTTCTGTGAAAAATGCTGTTGGTATTTTGACAGAGATTGCATTAAATCCATGGTATGATTTGGACAGTATGGACATTTTGACAATATTCATTTTCCAATCCATGAGCATGGAATATCTTTCCATTTGTGTCATCCTCAATTTTTTTCATCAATGTTTTGTAGTTTTTTTAATAGATCTTTCACCTCTTAAGTTTATTCCTAGGTATTTATTTTTTGGTGCAATTGTTAATGGGACTGCTGTCTTATTCTTTTTTTTTTTTTTTTTGGTGCCTCATTATTAGTGTATAGAAAGACAATGGATTTATGTACATTGACTTTGTATTATGTGACTTTGTTTTATGTGACCTTACTATATTATGTGACTTTCTATTATGTGACCTTACTGAATTCATTTATCAGTAACAGTTTTTTGGTGGCATATTTAGAGTTTTCTGTATATAGTATCATCTAAAGTACTGAAAGTTATATTTCTCCCTTCCCAGTTTGGATGTCTTTTATGCCCTTTTGTTGACTGCTTGCTGTGGTTGGACTTCAAATAATATGTTGAATAAAAATGGTGAGAGTGGATATCCTTGTCTTGTTCTTGATCTTAGGGGGGAAACTCTAAGTTCTCATCATTGAGTATGATGTTAGCTGTTAGTTTTTCATAAAGGACTTCATTAGGTTGAGGTATATTCCCTCTAAAACCACTTTGTTGAGGATTTTTATCTTGCATGGGTGTTGTACTTTGTCAAATGCTTGTTCTGCATCTATTGAAAAGATCACGTGGTTCTTATCATTTCTCAAGTTGATATAACACTCGATTTTATGAATATTGAACCACCCTTGAGTCCTAGGAGTAAATCCCACTTGAATGTGGTGAATGATTTTTTTAAGGTATTGTTGAAGGTGGTTTGCAAGTATTTTGTTGAGGATTTTTGCATCTGTGTTGATCAGAGATCTTGCCCTGTTCCTTTTTTGTGTGTGGTGTCTTCATCTGGTTTTGGTATTAAGGTAATGCTGGCCTCCTAGAATGAATTTGGACGTTTTCCTTCCTCTTCTATGCTGGGGAATAGTGTGAGAAGAATAGGTATTAGTTCTTTAAATGTTTGGTAGAAATTATCTGTGAACCCACTTGCTCTTGTACTTTTTTGTTTCTTGGGTGATTTTGTTTTTTTTCTTTCTTTCCTTTTTTAATTACCAATTCAATTTCTTTGCTGATAATTGGTCTATACAAATTTTCTGTGTCTTCCTGATTGAGTTTTGGAAAGTTCTCTTTCTAGGAATTTATCCATTTCTTCTGGGTTGCCCAATTTTGGGGCACATAATTTCTCATAGTATTCTCTTATAATCTTTATTTGTTATGTCAGTGGTTATTTCTCGTTTCATTTCTGATTTTGTTTGAACCCCCTCCACCTGCCTGTCTCTCAAGGCTAAAGGTTTATCAATTTTGTTGATCTTTTGAAAGAGCCAGCTCCTCGTTTGATCACTCTGTTCCATTGCTTTTTTAGTTTCTATTTCATTTATTTCTATTCTAATCTTTATTATTTCCTTCCTTTTATTGGTTTTGGGTTTTATCCTTTTTCTAGCTCCTTCAGGTATAAGGTTATGTTGTTTATGTGGGATTTTTCTTGCAGAGAGTTTTCTTGTACTCTTCACCCAATATCCAGTAGTGGTTATGGCTTACATTAATATATTACAGTATCTGCACTAGTAAAACTGCTGTATTGTGCATAGTTGTATTTATAGATGCCATTTTTTCACATGGTTTGATAAATATAACCACTGCAGTCAAGATACAGAACTGTTTCATCACCACAGATCTAGGTGTCAAGACTTGTCCATGTAAGTAAAGTGTAGAAATGCACTCCTTTAATTTTCTGCACTTACTCCTTTTCATAATATTGAAGAGAAAGACTTTCCCCCCAGGGCGCCTGGGTGGGTCAGTGGGTTAAGCCTCTGCCTTTGGCTCAGGTCATGATCTCAGGGTCCTGGGATGGAGCCCCGCATTGGGCTCTCTGCTCAGCAGGGAGCCTGCTTCCCCCTCTCTCTGTTTCTGGCTGTCTCTCTGCCTGCTTGTGATCTCTGTCTGTCAAATGAATAAATAAAATACTAAATTAAAAAAAAAAAAAAAGACTTTCCCCCGTTGTGTATCTTGGCTCTGTTGTCATAATGTAATTGATTACATAAGCCTGACTTTATTTTTGAGCACACTATTCCGTTCCATTGATCTATGTGTCTGCTCTTAAGTGAACACTGTACTGTTGGATTACCATAGTTTTGTAATATATTTTGAAATCAGGGCTCATGAAACCTCTGGCTTTGTTCTTTCTTAGGATTGCTTTGATTTATTTAGGGTCTTTTGTGGGTATATACAAATTTTAGGGTAGTTCATTTTCTGTGAAAATGCCATTGGCATTTTGATAGTGATTGCATTGAACCTATAGATTGTTCTGGATACTGTGGACTTAAAATTATTTCTCTAATCTTTGAATACAGCATATCTTCTCAATTTGTGTTGTCTTCAATTTCTTTAATATCTTAAAGCTTTCAGTGTACAGGCCTCTCCTTTGTTAAATTTATTCCTAGGTATTTTATTCTTTCTGATGCAGGTTTTTTGTTTTTTTTTAAGATTATATTTATTTGACAGAGAGAGAGAGAGCGCGCGAGAGAGGGCACACAGCAGGCAGACTGGCAGGCAGAGGGAGAGAGAGAAGCAGGTTCCCTGCTGAGCAAGGAGCCTGATGTGGGACTTGATCCCAGGGATCATGACCTGAGCCAAAGGCAGCCACTTAACTGCCTGAGCCACCCAGGTGTCCCTCTGATGCAACTGTTAATGGGATAGTTTCCTTAATAACTCTGATAGTATATTGCTATATAGAAATGCAAGACATTTTTATATATTAAATTTTGTATCCTGTGACTTCACTGAAAAAAATTATTTAGTGTTAACACTCTTTTTTGGGTAATGTCTTGTTTTTTTCTACATATAATATACCATCTACAGATAGTGATAGTTTTACTATTTCCTTTAAAATTTGGATGATTTTAACTAGTATTTCTTGCCTGATTGCTCTGACTAGGACTTCCTCTACTGAATTGAATAAAAGTGGCAAAAGTGGGCAGCCTTGTCTGGTTCCTGATCCTAGGAGAAAAGTTCTCAGCTTTAACTGAGGACGATGTCAGCTGTGGGTTTATTAAATATGGTCTTTGTATATTGTGGTATGCTCATTTCCCATATACCCATTTTGGGAAATTTTATCATAAATGTTGAAGAGAAAAATCTTTATTTCAATTTCCTCTTTTAAGAATATTTCCCTGGGCACCTGGGTGGCTCAGTCAGTTAAGTGTCTGCCTTCAGCTCAGGTCTCGATCCCAGGGTCTTGGAATCGAATCCCACATTGGGCTTGCTGCTCATCAGGGAGTGTTGTCTCCCTCTGCCCCTCCCACTTCCTGTGCTCTTTCTCCCCCTCTCTCTTGAACAAATAGAAAAATAAAATCTTAAAAAAGGGCATTTCCCTGGGTATAGAATAATAAGTTGGAAGTTTTCCTCTTTTATCATTTAAAAAAATTCACTTACTTTCTTTTTGCTTATATGATTTTGAGAAGTCCACTAAAATTTTTTAATGAGACCAATATTAATATTTAACACTTCATTATATTTGTATCAGGACAAAGGAAGTTAAGGCTATATGTACTAACCAAAATAAGACCTTATACAACAATTTATGACCATCCATAGGAGATAAACAAAAGAAGCTTGCATCCTTATACAGCACACAGCACTGCAGCAAAACGTAAAGCATTGATTTAGAATTCTAGAAACAGGTTAACTTGTTTATTTAAGTTTTATTGTATTGTTTTATAATAAAAATCCATGTGGGCAAAATTAAAATATTTGAGTTATATAATCGAGCATAATTTAAGAGATTTATAAAGACTGTTATCTTAGAATTTTTTTCTGTATCCTTGGAATGCTATACACACACTAAAATTATATACTAGGCCACAAAAAATCTTTAATAAATCCATGTATGGGTAAAATATGTTTAACCTACTCTGGCTCTGGCTCTTTTCAAGATTTTCTTTGCCTTTGGTTTTCTATAGTTAAAGGAAGATCCCTCAGTATTGGGTTTTGTTTACTTGTTTTGGTACTTGCTTTGTTTACTTTCTAGTTCTGTGGTTTTGTGACAGTTTTGGAAAGATCTAGGCCAGTATTCAAATATTCCTGGTCTGTCTATCTTTTCCTTCTGGTATTCTATTTGTACATTACAACTTAAAATTGTCCCACAGTTCTTGGATTTTCTGAAGTGCAGTTTGGGTAGTTCTTATTGTTTATATTCAGGGTCACTGACAATTTCCTTGCCGATGTCTAGTCTACTGACATCCTTAAAGAATTCCTAATTTCTGTTGGGTTTTTTATTTTTAATATTTCTTTTTCATTCTTAATTTTTATCTCTGCTCATAGTTACTCATCTGTTATTGCCTATAGTCTATTTTTGTTTCCCATTAGAGCCCTTAATATAGTAGTGTTCATTTAAATTCTCAGGTAATTCTAGTACAGGTCCTGCTTGAGTCTGGTTCTGATGATTTTTTTTTTGTCCCTTAGGCTGTGATTTTCTTTATATTTTGGCCTGCAGTGTAATTTAACTGAGAGATGAGTTGTATTGCAAAATAACTGAGGTAAACAGGCTTTTAGCATTAGAATTTATGGTGATCTAGTTAGGAATTGACCTGTGTTTAATATCTGCTCTAGCTATAGGTGCCAGTGGCTTCAGATTTTTCTAGTGTCCCTGAATTTTATGTATATATATTTTTATCCCTCCTGATTTTTGTCATACCTAAATACTCAGATTCTGTATCTCTTATCTAATTCAGCCATAGTCCACTGTTGCTATAATTGAGCCCTATATTTGTTAATATGGTGGTAAGGTGCCAGCAAGGTGGCATGTTCAGTAATCTCCAGTTATTATCATTACCTCAGGGAGATTGTGTCTTGAGGCAATGACGTTTGCAAGTATTTGTCCAGTGGTATAATAGCTCTACTTCTGGGTCCTTACTCCATTCCCTGTCCAGTTTCCCAGTCTGTTTCTTCAAAGCTCTTGTCCATTAACTATTATACTCTAAGGTAATACAAAAAGGCTAGAAGGTAATGGAGTCAAAGGAATTACCTTACATCAGCTGAGAGAAAACTCTGGCAAAGTATCACCCTGTGAAGTAGGCATTTGCTATGGAGAACTCTCCAGGAGTATTTCACAATGAATACTTTTTCTGTGCCCTAATAGGCCATCAGGGAATTGGTATGAAATCTTTTTCTAGAACATGTTGGTTTTCCTGATTGTAAGAAGCATGGACATGTGGGAGCTCCCTAAGACTCTAGGCCCATGAGTTTCTCCTCCATTTCCAGCAACTTTTCAAAATTACTATTTCAGTGTTTCTTCGAGTTTATGGCTTCAGCTTCTCTAAATAAGCAGTTATAAGCTGTGATTGTCTGGATGCATTTGTCTCTTGATTCTTTGTGTATATGTTTTCTTGGCTCATACTGGGTCAGCTGATCTCTTCTTTTATAGATGTCTTATATAAATTCATGTCTTCACAAATAGGGAATGATTTGGTTCCAGATTCCATCAGTCTATAGCTAAGCTGTGCTATATTCTATGGAAGACAGAAAATGAGAAAGCAATCAATAGGAAATCACTCTCTTCTGTAAATTGTGAAATAAAATATCTGTATAAACTCAAGTAAAATATATTCCTTTAAAATGATATTTGAAGTCTTTGAATAAGCAGATTTATGACTCCCCATTATAATAAGTTGGATCTTAAGTCTTTGCTAAGTTTCTTATATCCCTCCTGGTGAAAATACATGGTAAGAGCATCTGAGCCCATGGTTTTGAAGAAGAAAATTTTGAGGCCAGCTTGAAGAGATAACATGTTTTTCCCTGCTAATTGTTGAGTTGCTTTTTTCTTTATTTCCTGGGATATATTTAAATGTAGACCATTTTCCTATATATATTTTAGAACTTGGTCTTTGTGATTTAAAGATTCTTGATTTATAAACCTATGTTTCTTATAGAATGTTTTCCTAAGTTATTTCTAATTGCTTTTTCCTTCATTTGTTCACTGGTGATTGTCAAACTTCTTTCCACATGTGCAATTTAAAAAAACCAGCTTTTTAGTCGTTGATATTCCTATATATTCTTCAGATTTGCTCCTGATCAATGATTAAATACAGTTACCATTTAGTGCTTCCATCATGCTGATATAAGGCACCAAGAATCAACGTATTTTCAGTTTATTCTTCATACTGATAGTGATGAAACTCAGGAGTTATTGCAGGTCTGCTACGTTTGAGGAGTTTCTAGGGATGCAAGTTGCATTAGTCCTTCTAAATATTGAAATATTTGAATTGTATATTAAAATATTACCTGTAATCTCATCTCTGCCTTATGAACCTTTCTACCAGATGGGCAGCAAAGGTGGAGTGAGATCCCATATTACGAATCCCCTGGAGCAAAATGTAGATCTTTATTCTTGGGTCAAATCCCCCTTGCTCCTATGGGTAAAGAAATGCAAAAAGTGTTTCCTAAAATTCTATTATGTAACTTTATAAATGTCATACCTCTGAACTCTCTTCTAAACTTAACACATTTTATTTCTGCTAAATGTGATCTCCTCCATCCAATATACTGGAAGCCCCTATGAACAATAGAGTATATGCAATTAAATTTTTGGCAGTGTTTACTTTCTTTACAGTATTAATTGCACTAATAGAAGTTGGTTGATTTTCATTTTTATTTTCTATGCTTTGTATTTCTGCCATCCTACGCATTTCTCATTATCGCTTCTTATCTTTATAGATGTCATGTTCTCTTACATATTCTTGAAAACATCAAATAGATTTCTTCCAAATAGTTGATACATTTCTTTCGTAAAATCATTTTCAGGAATTTGACATCCTTCTGGTGTTAAGGATGAGGTTACAATCATCTTAAACTATAGTAGTTTTTCAGAAGTCTCATGTCCTGTGTTAAGAGCTAAAATACCTACTTTTTTATATGTGCGTGTATATATAAACTAGATCTAGAAGAATACATAAATTGGAAATACTTGTTTCTTCAGAAAAAGGGAATGGAGGCTAAGCAATATGATTAATTATAAATGGTGACTTTTCTAATAAGCACTGTTATAATTAAGTTTAACGTGAAGAGTAACCATGGTTATTTATGATGATTTTAAAGGAAGATGCACCTGTCATTGTCATAACAGCGAGAAATGTCAGGTAAATTTGCCAATGGACACATATTGATGTTTTTGAAAGCAGGAAAGAGCAATATGAGAACAGAAAGAAAATTGCAGTGATTGAGGATTAACTAGAAAATGAGGAAACATAAAACCAAAGAAGGGATTAAATTCTAAGAAGCTTTACGGTGACATAACAAGCAAGAGAGCTGGGGCGCCTGGGTGGCTCAGTGGGTTAAGCCTCTGCCTTCGGCTCAGGTCATGATCCCAGGGTCCTGGGATCGAGCCCCGCATGGGGCTCTCTGCTCAGCAGGGAGCCTGCTTCCTCCTCTCTCTCTCTCTCTCTGCCTCTCTGCCTACTTGTGATCTCTGCCTGTCAGATAAATAAATAAAATCTTAAAAAAAAAAATAAAAAAATAAAAAAATAAAAGTTTAAACAAGCAAGAGAGCTGTAGCTAGAAAGGGAAATGGAGTTAGTGGGGTGTTTATCTTTTGTTTTTGTTTTAGCAAATTGAACCTTAAGGTTATTAGCTTGTAGGATGGTAAATTCCAGAAGAGGGGCTTCTCATCAGTAGAACCAATTAAATGGGGGAGGTCTTGAGACTGAATGCAGCAAAAGGTAAAAAAAAACAAAAACAAAAACAAAAAAACCCCAAAACATTAGGAAAGAAAAGGACTGACTGAACTCATGCTGGGTGGAAAAAGAAAGGATAACTTGTCTATTGATTATCAGTTGAGTAGCTGAAAGGTGAGTGTTCTTAAGATTTTTAGTTAAGAAAGGAAGGAGTGATGGTACAAGGATAACTTGTCTATTGATTATCAGTTGAGTAGCTGAAAGGTGAGTGTTCTTAAGATTTTTAGTTAAGAAAGGAAGGAGTGATGGTACAAACAGTGTAGACAGGATAGAAGAGAGTTTAATTGAGAAGCATGGTATAGAACATTTAGAGAAAACACTCATGTGTTGTGTGTGTGTGTGTGTGTGTGTGTGTGTATGTATAAAGACAGGAAACTAAAAGGAAGAATGTATATAACTTACAATCGATTCTTTGGGTGAACACTTAGTCCAGCTATGTTCTAGGCACACTATTAGTAACTGAATATACAGTATTGGACAAGAAGGGCTTTGATCCCCCCACTTACAGTTTTCAGCTGAGGTGAAGATAATGAGTCTTTGT
>NW_022631667.1:0-9100 GCF_010015895.1 Lontra canadensis
CACACATACTCCCTCTCACACACACACATACTCCCTCTCACACACACTCTCACACACACACAGGTTTTCCTAGAGTGCAACCAGACTTCATAGTTGAGCTTTAATCTTTCTTATATGAAAAGTAAGAATCTGGTTAGGAAAAAAATCTGTAAATTGTTTTAGTTCTACTTTGGTTTTTAGAGCAGGAAAAAAATTTGGATATCAGATTTTCTGGCTCAACCTTCGCCCTGTACAATTGTGGGAATGGGTTAAATGATTTGTTCGATGACATTATTTGAAAAAAATGGAGAATTATTTACTTATAAGACTCCTACCACCAGTTTGGATCCTTGGACTTTATACTGTTTTTTTTTTTTTCATCATTGATTGATCTTAAATCTATAATAGAACTTTTAAATTACCATAAGGAAACTAGTGTGACAGGGTACACAGGATGGTTTGGAGAAGCATAAAGAGATTAACACATAGACCATGGTAGTTGAAGAAAGGACAATGGGAAAATAGAAATAGAAGGTGCTTGAAGCCCAGGACTTGGTTAGCATGTTGAGAGTTAAGGACCTAGAAAGTCAAAATCTTGCTTTAAAAAGGTAAAAGATGACTGATTGCTATGGTTGCAAAAGGAAAATTTTAATAGGACTGACACTATTGAAACAAGAACTTGAATAATGAGATCCATTTGTTGACAGGGAACTCTATGCTTATATGCTTTGCACATATAAGAAGTAAATGCTAGAGATGAATTAAAACCAATACTTCCCAATAATTCCAAAGCTTTACTGCCTTCATTAAGTGCTCAGATTCTCCAAAACTTTTAAGATAAAAACCATGAAAACTGTCTCATGATATCAACAAGAGTAAGACTGCACAAGGTATAGAATGTTCCCATACAGAAGAATCAGATCTGCTGACATAGCAAAATAGTTTGTCTATAAGTAACTGAATATCAATGGTTTAATCAACACATTTGTTATGTTTTTGAAATAAATTGTTGTGCTCTTTATAATTTAACAAATAGTAATTTTAGTCCATCTTTTTAGGATTGTTATCCTTTCTGGAGAAATTTAGAGATAGCTCTTATGGGGAAAAAGAGCTGAAAATCCAAGGAAATTAAGAGGCCAATACTAGTAATTTTCCAGATTAACAAATGCAAGCCAATTCTATACACATAACTAAGCTTGTTTGCCTCAGTGACGGTGGAAAATAGACAAGCTTCTGTACTCCTTGAACATCAGGGAAGACTTCTTATGTTAACATCTTTTTTAAACATTTGGATATAAACATCTGGTTAATTTAGGAAATTAGGCAAAAAAATTAAAAGAATCATTAACTTTTAGAAAGCAAGATTTAAACTGAAATGAAAATAGTTTAAAGAACACTATTATACTTTTTAGTGGAGAAACCTGGCAACATATTATCCAAATGTGTTTGGTGGAAATCAGATACATACTTGGCTCTGTCTGCAGTTCCTTCTGGTCACTGACAAGTGTATCAGGAATAGTAGACCACCTGCAGAAGTCACCATACTGAAGTTTATGATTATATTCTAAAAACCATATACATAGAACACATAAACCTTTATATCACTTCGGAAAACTGAACAGGAACTGTTCTTTGGTGGGAAGAACAAGGGCTATTTTTTTTTTCCTTTAGAATTCAGCTCTCAAATATTTTTGAATTAACACTTTTAGAATATATTTTGATTTATTGAAAAGTTGTAAAGGTAATACAGGGTGTATTAACCCTCCTGTAACTTCTTAACATTTTTACCCTTCACGGTGCATTTATCAAAATTAAAACTTCTACTAGTATGCTATCATTAGGTAACTCCAGACTTTATTTGGTGTTTAGCAATGTTTTCATCAAGTTCCTCTTTCTGTTCAAGGATCCGATTCACTATGACAGTTTCTCTGCCTTTATTTTCCATGACCTTGGTAGGCTTGAAGAGTAATGGCCAAATATTTTGTGGAATGTCCTCTAACTTGGGTTCCTGTGATGTTTTTCTCATGATTAAAGTTACGGATTTTTGGAAATAATATTGGATTTGAAATGCCCTACTGCTCAATTTATATCAGATGGACGTGGTATCCATATACCATAATTGGTGATGTTAAGCTTCATCACTTGGATAATGTGTTGCCAGGTTTGTCCTTACATCTACTCTGTTCTTTGATATAAAGCCTAGATTATCCTCTACTACATTTATTTGGAATTCTTTTGTAAAACAGATTACACAGTTTTTAAAACAACTCAAATACAAATTTCATTCTAAGGATTCCTGTATTACAAATAATGAATATTAACATATTTTTCATGATTATATTGTCTTTTGTCAAAATATAAAGCCATACAAGTAAGGTTGAATTTCCCCTATGTTTATATTTTCAAAATTTCTCCTCCCTACTATATTTGAGTCTGCCACCTTAAGGAAGTGGTCATACATATAATATTCCATGGTTTTATTTCTACATGTAGTCCTTAAAGAATCACATGTTTTTTCAGGCAAACTTTTACATTTTTCTTTAATCTTGTAATTTTTTTTTTTTTGGATTTTATTTATTTGACACAGAGCAAGTGATCACAACTAGGCAGAGAGGCAGGCAGAGAGAGAGGAAGAGGCAGGCAGAGAGAGGAGACGCAGGTTCCCAGCCGAGCAGACAGCCTGATGCAGGGCTTAATCCCAGGACCCTGAGATCATGACCTGAGCTGAAGGCAGAGGCTTAACCCACTGAGCCATGCAGGTACCCCCTAATCTTATTCTTTACCATTACCACAAATATGTCCATATTTGTGTCAATAGATTATTAACTTTGCCTGCTGTGTTTTATATTTTGAATGACATTTTATCCCCTTTAATTACTAATAGACTTTGGGCTGCTTTTCATTTTGAGGCCATTACAAATATCACTTAGTGAATAGACTTATACATTTCTTTTGTCATTTGGAGAAAATCATTATAGAGAAGTAACTTTCCAATTGTAGCTGTATGTTAGAACCCCCTGGGTAGTTAAAAAAACAAAACAAAACAAAACAAAAAAACTCATTGCCTGGGTTGGACTCCAGATTCTTCCTGAAGTGGCAGATCCTGTGTATATCTTGTGTATATGGTTGTGTATCTCTTTATAACTCCCAAGAGCTCCAATGTATAGAAAGCAATAAAACTATTATTCTTACATTTGTGTAGAAATAGACTTGTGTAGTATTTCTTTTAACTATATTAGATCTCTCTGCTAAAAGTGGTTGTACCATCACTATATGTGAGTTTAGTCACCCTGAAATCCTTAACACTTGAAAGTGACAGATTTCTTCCTCAAAAGTTTATTCCATTTTTTGGTATGTTCTGATTCCAAGCTCATTGCTCCATGGCCATTGATTCAGTGTAATTTTGTCTGTTTTATGATAGAAATACTATCAATATGAATCCAACACCAGTTTTATTAGCTTCAAAGGACACAGAATGACAATTTAGTGCTTAGACAGACACCAGTTAAACCAAGACATCTTGCAGCATCTCAAGTGTAGTTGTAAGGCATTTCTACCTTATTTCAGTATACCTTAGTTATAAAACATGAAGTGGGAAGTTCCCTTACATTCCTGATTAATCTTTTATACTTGGCACTTAACCAAGTAAGTGCTGCCAACTCTCACCACTGCCAATATGGAGGAAAATTTTGTCAAGAATTTCACAGCAAACCATCCTATCAACTCAATATTGCACACTTACTTTATTTAGTTATTTAGTTAGCTAGTTAATTTCTTTGAGAGAGTATGAGCAGGAGGAAGGGGATACAAGCAAGACTCCCCAGTGAACAGACTCTGATATCATGACCTGAGCCAAAGTCAAGGGTTGGACACTTAGCCAAGTCACCCAGGCGCTCCCACATTTACTTTCAATTGTGATATTTTGGAGAACAGTGTTTAGGGAGGGTAGATTCAGGCTTGTATTAGATTCCATGAGGCTGGGTGAAGGCTCATAACAGTTGTTAACATTTCACCCAAATCAATGAAATTGCATGTTTTCCTTATTTTTTTTTAGTCCTTCACGTTTACTTGCTATAAATTACTTATCCATCACCTTTTCCCTTGTAGTCTGTCTTTATCTTATTGGTTTGTGGAAATTCAAAAAATTCTGAATGCTGACTTTGTTACACATGTTACAATATTTTCCCTCTTTAACACATGCTTTATTTTTTTTATATTCGCTAGTATTTTAAAGCTAGAAGGTGTGAAATATACTTAAACATGCATGAAACATACATATATGTATGTGCATGCACAAAACATATGTAGTTATAGACATGCATGTTTATATAAAGCTGAAATGAGTTATTCTGCAGTTGAGTAAACTTAGAAATATGTATTGCCTAGAGATCCCTAATAGTTAAGGGATGGTATCAAAAAAGTTAACATTTATCAACAAAATCCAGGTTAGGGAATGAATTGTAAGTGGTTGTGACTCAAGACAAGTATTTAATTTGTGTTAACTGAAAGGTTTTAAAGATTCTGATATCCCATGTTTCCAGTATTTTTCCATTACTTTATTCTTTACTTATCCCATCATAAAATATATAAAGCAAAAGCAGCCACAATGAAATGGCAAGGATGATTTTTAGGCATCTATGGACCAGAATAGGACTCACTTTTTATGTCTTAATTACATAACATATGGTTTTAAATTCTCAAATTACATGACGTGAAAATGGACTGCGCCTTTCTCTTTTGATTTGCGTGATTTTCCTCAGGCAATGGTGTAGCAGAGTCAACCAGTTGGACCCGATCACCAAACCATGGGGATGAATGGTACCTTTAAAATTTGAAAAGTTTGAGAAGTTTTGTATTAACTTTTAAATATTACATAGAATGCCAACTCTGGTTCTGGACTTTTGTTGTTGGAAATTTTTACTTCTTACCTTAAATTATTACAAGCTATCATCAGTAACTCTCAAATTATGCAATAATCTTGTCCAGAAACAGTGCTGACTACAGCTTAGTAGCACAGGCTGGGAGGATAGAGCTGGCTAAGTGAGAGCAGCAACGTTGTGAAAGAGCTTGAAGTACAATCAGAGTATATTTAAAAAAAAATAAGGCAAAACCAAACAAAAACGTGTATAGCAATAATTGCATTTGGGAGTTTTCTTCATGCATTCTTTAGTGACATTTTGAAATGTTATTTCAGCTAGTATTTTTTTAGTATTTACTTTTCAATTTTGGGATGTCACTTGCTCTTTTCTTGAGTTGAAATAACACAGAGATAGAGAAAGAAGTGGCCAAGAGGCCAAGACAAAAGCCAAAGTCTTTATAACCTTATCTCAAAAGTGAACATACATCACTTTTGTGGAATACAGTTGATTACATAGACCAATCCAGGTGCAGTCTGAGGGAACTACAGAAGAGTGTGAATGTTAGGGGAGAAATTTGGGATCATTTTTGCATCTGGCTATCATACAGATATATGCTACATATGTATATATAGCACTTAGTGCAGATTCACTGTAAAAGCTGAATAAATATTGCTAAGTGTTGTTACTATATACAAAAACCTATGGTTTCATTAGGTTCTTTTTGCCAAATCAGTTAAATGAGGGCCAGAGGTTTTAAGTTTCATTTGTGGTCATGAAATTAGTGTTAACTAATGATAGTGGGGCTGTTTTGATGTCAAATCCCATTTTTCTACTGAATGCAAAACAAAACCCAAACTTTTATATGTCTGATATGTACTGTAATAGGGCTAATATTAGGCTCCTAATATGTATTTTTTGTATGTACTGTGATAGGGCTAATATTAGGCTCCTAATCTTCTCCCTGGTCCAAAGTTGTTCCTCCAACTATCTACCCTAAGTCAATGGCAACTTCATATTTACTTAAATCAAAACTTGGGGTCATTTTTTTCTCATACTCACATACAATCTATCAGCAGATCCTGGCTAGACTTTACAGTCACTTCTCTCTCTCTCTCTCTTTTTTTTAAGATTTTGTTTATTTGACAGAGATTATAAGTAGGCAGAGAGACAAGCAGAGAAAAGGGGGGGGGGGAAGCAGGCTTCCTGCTGAGCAAGGAGCCAGATGTGGGGCTTGATCCCAGGACCCTGGGATCATGACCTGAGCCGAAGGAAGGGGCTTTAACCTGCTAAGCCACCCGGGCGCCCCTCCAGTCACTTCTCCTTTTTTTTTTTTTTTTTTTTATTAAAGATTTTATTTATTTATTTGACAGACAGAGATCACAAGGAGGCAGAGAGGCAGAGAGAGAGGAGGAAGCAGGCTCCCCGCTGAGAAGAGAGCCCGATGCGGGGCTCCATCCCAGGACTCTGGGATCATACCTGAGCAGAAGGCAGAGGCTTTAACCCACTGAGCCACCCAGGCGCCCCCCCCGTCACTTCTCTTTAACTATGTTTAGCTACACTCTGGTCCAAGATATCAGCAGTACTCACTCAGATTATTACAGTAGCCTGCTTCAGCATATTCTCCAGATAATAGCCCCCCCAAAACTATTAAAGGTATAATCATCACCTCCCATTTCCCTACTGTAGTATTTCCAGTGACTTCTCATGTTATTCCCACTTCAAGCCAAAGGCTTCTCAAGGCTCCACATACAACTTTCACACTTCTGATGAATCTCTTATGAGTCTTTTTACTCACTATCTCCTATGTTCTGTCCCTTCATGCCAGGCTCACCTCACTTGCTTGGACTTTTATTAATTTATCAAACACACAGGACCTTTTAACTGCTTTTCCCTTTCTGTTTTTCCCTCATTTGAAGTTTTCATTCCTTCACTGAGATCTTTACTCAAATACCAATTCTCAGTGATGCTTTTCCCAGCAGCCTTGTTTAAATTGCATTGTCTTATCCTCTCCAGAATTCTCTTCCTTTCTTTCCTATTGTACCTTTTCCTTAATCCAGCATTCTGCCCAGCATCCAATATACTGTTTTTTTTTGTTTTGTTTTTTGTTTTTTGTTTTGTTTTTTTTTTGTTTTTTTTTTTTAGTGTCTTCATCATAACATAGTTATACTTAAACTCTATGAGGCCAGGACTTTTGCTGTTAAGTTTATGTAAGATTAGAGGAAAACCGTTAGTCATGAGAAAAACTACATGATAAAATAAGTCTACCATAAATAATCACAATCATAAAGTTTTATGAATCAAAAAATTGAGCCTATGAATAGAATCCATTGAGCCAAATAATAAATGTCTAAGCAAATTTAAAATTTGCACATATTATAAGAGATTAGTAGTACTAAATCATAACAAATGTAAAGATTTGGAACAACACAATTCACAAGTTTGATCTGCTATTTGTAGTACACTGTAAACTGCCCCACTTAGTGTAGAGAAGATACATGCTTTGTAAGCTCACATGAACTAGTTTTAAAGTTTAACAGAACCTACCACCTGACCTGACAATGCTGCTCTTAAGGTATTTACCTGAGAAATGAAAGCCGAGGGGGAGGAGTCAAGATGGCGGAGAAGTAGCAGAGGGAGACTACCTCAGGTAGCGGGAGATCATCTAGATAGCTTATCTAAAGATTTCAAACACCTACAAATCCAAAGGGAGATCGAAGAGAAGAAGAACAGCAATTCTAGAAACAGAAAATCAACCACTTTCTGAAAGGTAGGACTGGCGGAGAAGTGAATCCAAAGCGACGGGAAGATAGACCACGGGGGGAGGGGCCGGCTCCTGGCAAGCGGCGGAGCCACAGAGCACAAAATCAGGACTTTTAAAAGTCTGTTCCGCTGAGGGACATCGCTCCAGAGGCTTAACCGGGGTGAAGCCCACACGGGGTCAGTGTGGCCTCAGGTCCCGCAGGGTCACAGAAGGATCGGGGTGTCTGAGTGTCGCAGAACTTGCAGGTATTAGAACGGGGAAGCCGGCTACAGAGACAGAGCCGAGGAGTGAGCTCTCAGCTCGGGGTTACCTTGAACCGGTTGCAGGCTCGGTCAGCTCGGAGCGGCCGGAGGCAGGATGACGGGAGTAATTGGGCGCTGTTCTCTGAGGGCACCCTGAGGAGTGGGGCCCTGGGCTCTCGGCTCCTCCGGGCCAGAGACTGGGAGGCCGCCATCTTCATTCCCGTCCTCCGGAACTCTACGGAGTGCGCTCAGGGAACAAAAGCTCCCGAAAGCAAACCCGAGCAGATTACTCAGCCCGGCCCCTGGTAAGGGCGGTGCAACTCCGCCTGGGGCAAAGACACTTGAGAATCACTACAACAGGCCCCTCCCCCAGAAGATCAACAAGAAACCCAGCCAGAACCAAGTTCACCTATCAAGGAGTACAGTTTCAATACCAAGGAGAGCAACGGAATTGCGGAGGAGGAGAAAGCAAAGCATGGAACTCATGGCTTTCTCCCCATGATTCTTTAGCCTTGCAGTTAATTTAACTTTTATTTTTCTTTTTCAATTTTTTTTCCTCTTCTTCTGCTAAATTTTTTTAACTTTTACCCTTTTCTTTTTTAACGTTTTTTAACTAGTTTATCTAATATATATATATTTTTTCCTTTTTATATTTTTTCATTATTGGTTTTCTTTTTTTTTATTTGATTTCTTTTTCTTTTCTTTTTTTTTTTTTTTTTTTCTTTCTGAAACTCTTTTTATTCCCTTCCCCACCCCTCACGATTTGGGATCTCTTCAGATTTGGCTAAAGCATATTTTCCTGGGGTTGTTGCCACCCTTTTAGTATTTTACTTGTTCCTGCATATACTCTTATCTGGACAAAATGACAAGGCAGAAGAATTCACCACAAAAAAAAAGAACAAGAGGCAGTACCGAAGGCTAGGGACCTAATCAATACAGACATTGGTAATATGTCAGATCTAGAGTTCAGAATGACGATTCTCAAGGTTCTAGCCGGGCTCGAAAAAGGCATGGAAGATATTAGAGAAACCCTCTCGGGAGATATAAAAGCCCTTTCTGGAAAAATAAAAACTAAAATCTAATCAAGTTGAAATCAAAAAAGCTATTAATGACGTGCAATCAAAAATGGAGGCTCTCACTGCTAGGATAAATGAGGCAGAAGAAAGAATTAGCAATATAGAAGACCAAATGACAGAGAATAAAGAAGCTGAGCAAAAGAGGGACAAACAACTACTGGACCACGAGGGCAGAATTCGAGA